>NW_023998490.1:3259529-3275523 GCF_014805625.2 Glossina fuscipes | reverse complement strand
AATTTACGGATGACATATTTCAACTGAATAATTTTTTTTTGTAATGGGAATGTCCTTTCTTCAAGGGTACAAATGACTCAGGAGTCCGGTCACAACATTAATATAATTAGCGAACTGAATTATTTAATGCACTCGCGTTGGATTGTCAATTTTCTTCTTTTTTAAATTACTTAAAAGAAGGTCTTTACTATATATTGTTATACACATTTTTTTTTAAATTTTTGAATTTACTTTTTCTCATTTTATTTATTTTTACTGAACTGAACAAAATCCAAAAATTGAATAATCAAAAAAAAGTTCCCAACAAAAAAGAAAACTTGACATCCCAAAAAAAAAATAAAACCAACGCCTACTTGTTTTCCTACAAAGCTTGGCAACCGATACAGTAATTTTCGAGTCATAATAAGATGCTAAGATTAGAAGTTAGTTTAAATACGGCAAAGATAAATCGTGCATATTAAGCAAAGTTGCCTTAACAGACTTTAAAGAATTCGATATTGAGAATAAGTGATAGACATCATTTAGGTTCTTCTGAATAATATCTGGGCGGGCGAAACAGCCCATAATTGTGTTTACATTGACAAAGATTAATAAAGATAGTCTACTTTTCTCAAGTGACGGTAAGGGTAACATAAGCGACCTATTTTCATAAGGAGGAAGGGAGACAAACGGATCCCAACCCAAATTCCTAAGGGCAAACAGCAAGAACTGCTTTTAAACAGATTCCATTGAATCTACATAACACCTATAGGAAGAAGACCACACAACAGCGGCGTACATAAGTATTGGTCTAATTAAGCGCATGTGCAGTCTTTTTGTAATGTAAGGATCCGTACGTTGTATAAAAAAATATGTTGTAAGCTATATCGCATTCCAGAGAAAATAGGTCGCTGCTATGGAGATTTCAACAAGAGAATTTATTACCTTATTACTATGCGATTGGATTTCGCCTACATTCACACTGCAGATAAAAGGGTGATAATGCCGTCGGAGTAAATATGCACTCTTTATTGTTACCTTTCTGTCCGCTCGTATTCTACTACTTAGAAGCTCTACGAATTATAGTAATCGCACTTAAAATGCGCTCCACGCGAATACAATGATTTTCTATCGTTTTGCTTCTCTATACGATCTAGACGCGGTTAACAGTAAAGGGGTAATGTCACTGTTGAATCTAGCTAATTTAATTGATGTGGCCGACAGTGACAACTAACGGGTAAATCGCACTAAGTAACGTGCGCAAACCTATGCTCCGGAAGGACCAACTGGTGTTCGAACGGATTAGCCTTCCAAATTCATCATTATCTTACTGTCGGTAAACGACAATAAGCAAAAATAATCTAAGCTAAATGCGAAGGGATTTAATCGGATTGAGTTTATGACTCAGACATTGTCTTAATTTAAGTAAGGTCTGTAACCGTCTGAAGAATTAAGCGCTTTGCGGCAACCTTTATATCATTACAATCACAATTGCCTGTTAACCGCAATTGCTAATTCAGCGGAGACATTTAAGGGCATACTTATATACTTAACAGACGACGATACATCAAGCACAGTTCTATGCAATGTTGTGTGAAGCATAGTTTACAACTGCTTAAGACTGTTTAAGACTGTTTAATAACATTTTATACAGTTTCGATCCGGAATTTCGCTATTTTAACAAAGTGTTTACAAAAAGATACAAGAGACCAAGGATAAGTAAAATACATCGAAATGTCATTAATTAAATAAAATGCGAAAAAAAAGAAAAACTAATTTAAATGAAAAAAGATAACAAGACGTTTTTGAATTCCAAAAAAGGCTCCCGTTGCTTTTACACAATGCAATATAAAGTAGTATTTATTTCTTTGGACTAATGCCAGTACGTTTTAAGCCCGAGAGCCGCCACCTCTTTGGTCAGTTTGCCGTCGGTATTGCGTCGTTATCTTTTTCCATTTCCTGAACTGGCAATTTCCTATTGACACCTCGTGTACTTGTTTCAACAGCATTTTTAAGAAACTCCCCTAATTCTGTAGTCTCGGTTTGTCGTGAGTTTCTATTGGGAGTCTCACAGAGTTGCGGTGGCCTATAATTAAATTTTGGGTTTAATGATAATAAGTGCTTTTTGCGATATCTCATATCTTCCAGTCCAGCAGAAACAAGCGAACTTCCCTGATTATTCACCTTGCCAACATTATCTTGATGTATTTTAAAGGTCGCTTGAAAGCCTGTTTTGTCAGCTATTTGCGCACTGTTGTTTGTATTTTTTCCAAACTTGGACTCCATACTTTTAATCAACATCCGAGCTTTTATGCCTTTTAGTTCAGTTTCATAATTCGTTTCTTGCAAATTGTCTTGAAATTCTCTTCGAATATTTTGTACAGATGTATGGCTTTTTTCGATATGGAGATTTGTTTACCATTCGCTGTATGAAAACCAGCAGACACAGGCGAACTTTCCGGATTATTCCCCTTGCCCACTTCATCTCGATTCACTTTACTTTTCACTTCTTCCGATTCGTTTTCAATAGAAATTTCACTCACTTCAACTGCCTTTTTGTTTTCTCCCAACTCCGGCCGTTCTCCTCTAGCTTTTTGAAGTCCTAATGCAACATTAGTTTCTCTCAGCACCAAGCTCTTGGAGTACCCACTAATATTGTCTCTTTGGTTGCCTTTAAAGCCAATCAAAATAATAATAAAATAATAAGCATAATAAAATGTGAGGAACAACTTAGTATAAACATAGTGGCTGTTCAAAGAATATAAAAAAATGTGCTCGACACGAACTAATATGAGGTTTGTATAGACAAAGACGTTATAGGCATGTTACATTGTATAATGGATGTCTTGAAAATAATTTGATTAATTGTACCAACAGGGGTTGCTTACAATATTGTTTGCGCTCACGTATATAGTTTTGCTAATATAATAGAATGATAAGGAGAATAAAGCACACAAATGCATATGTAATATAAATGTATATGTTGGCTAATATGCTAATATGTTGATAATACGCCGAATACTTCCAACGAGATTTTCCGACTGCTAATTCCGATTTAACCATAAACTACACATATCCGATTACTAATTCGTTTTCAATTCCTAATTTGGTCATTTCAGAAAGTGACGTCTTAGAGAGATTGAGCTCTCTAAAGTATAATTGTGCGCCTGAATCTGTACCCATCATGTGTACTTAAATAATGCGCGGTGTAGCTATGTGATGTTATTTCAAAGATATTCAACCAGTCGTTGAATTTAGGTGTCTCCGCTTTATGTTGGAAGAATAGCCTCCTTATTCCTATTCATAAAAGTGGAAGTGGGCAACTCGTTGAGAACTACGGAGACATAGCCAAGTTGAGTGTCTTGCCTAAGCTGTTCGAGCGAATTGTGATACAGCATTCGGCCTTTGCCATCAAATCGTACATTTTTCCATTTCAACATGGCCATCGAAAAGTAAGATCTACGGTTACCAAAAGTTTTCTTGTCACATTTACAAGGCGTTTTCTAATGATTCTCGCACTTATGTCATATACACTGATTTTAGTAAAGCGTTTGATTTGGTTAACCATAACTTACTGATCTTCAAACTACAAGCCTTTGGCTTCCCTTTTGCTTCCTTACTGATAAAAAAATCTGTCCGCGCAAATGTGTACTCTTAGACCCTAAAAGTAGTAAGTCTGGTTTGTCCCTCCGCACTAAAGAATAAATATCCCTTGATTTACCATTCCTTTATCTTCTCTTGGATACGAGTATCTTTCTCTACACTATCATAAGATTATCTTTCTTCCGCACAAACCTATGGCAATCTAGGTTCGTACATTAAGAAGAAAAAAAGTAAAAAAATAGAAAGAACAAATATATATAGAGAAAAATAGGAAACGCATGTAGCACATTTTGTGCGTACATTTCGCTTATTCTTTTCTAAGTCTCGAAATCACATGTACATAACAATCCATTTACAATTACATAAGTATGCCTAGCAACAATATATACATAAGAAATATACATTTAAGTATAACTAGACCTTGGTATGTACGCCTTTAAACTCTTCTTAGTAAAATCGTTACTTGTGACAGAGTTGTTGGCGTTGGCAGCAGAGCTGGAAAGCAGTTTGGCTCTGCTCCATCTAACAACTTTTAATTCTTGCAAGCCGCACATGGTGAAATCCTTCAGGTAATCGTGAAAAAAGATATCGGAATTGATATTCATACGATTCCTTCAGCGTTTGCGCACGTTTCGACAAAAACAAAAAAATTGCATTTCGACAAGTAGTCTTACAAATTGATCTCGAGATTTGGGGCGTCTGTGGCACCCAAATTGAAACATTTGCGTTAGTCCCTCCATTGGGAGAGAAAAGACTTGCATTCTCACTCATCCTCGACCACGGTACACGTTCGCCTTGCCGTGAAACGTAATAATTTAGATCAACGTATTGTAGTATTTTTTAACAGCTGACACATCAAAGCTGAAATTGGGTAAAGGAGATAGATAAATATGATTCAACTGTATTCTGAATGAGCCGTCGCCATAGACAATCAACCGATATTTCATAACGGCATTAATAACGATAGAAATAAAAGCCTAATGGCAGCATTTGCTGTCTCGACAATAATATATGTATAAACAAATGGAGAGAAAACAACGAAAAGCATTTGGAAAACATTTGAAGTGCGAAAATAAACACTTGATAAAAGGTTGCGGAAGCTTCAGTAAATTTGTCGACCAGAGAAAACATAAAATGGGTAGCACAGACAAGGCGTGTATTTCAGCATTTCTTTGTCGCTTACGTTCAGAATTGCATCGTATTGTTATTCTCATTTATGGGGATCAAGGACACCGCCTTTGTCTGGTGGAGAAAGTAAACGGCTACTTGCCAATCACAGCAATTTGTTAGAGTTAAGATTTTGTGTGTGGTATATTAAAAGTTCTCTTGCGAATTGGATTTTGTAGATATCACCAACAGATCCGCTACCTCAAATAACGAATGGTAGCCTCGCCTCAATTGGGCTAGTGGTGCAATGATTGTTTTATTGGGTTAACAGAGGCGTTTTGAAGTTTTGGAGTTTTGTTACCACATCTTAAGAGTGCAGCGTGCTGATGGCAGAGATGAAGATATCAAAGGGATTGTAAGCCTTAGTCTTAGTGTTTTAATAGTTACTTAATTTTGCATACTTACTGAATTATTTTGATATTATTTGATATTTATAATAAACGTAATTTGTTATCAAACAAATACACTCAACGCAATCTTAAATATTGGAAATTTTTCAATTTCTTTTCGATACACGCAACAAAGGCCCCTTACTGGATATAATTGATTTGATTTATTGATTGCAGGAGATCTTTGGTCAACCTTATGTTGGAATCTCATGCAAACGTGTCATATATAAACAAAAACAAAATAAAAATGTTGCGGGGACAATTTTTCTTAACGTATCGTGATAGACGCGTTGCCAATTGTTTTAAATGGCTGGCTCCCGTTTGGGCCTACTCTATTAGATATAAATGGTTGAATTGAAAAACAAGACGGTTGCTATGATTTTATTCTAGAGATAAGGGACAATTTTTTAAACAATTGATGGTCGACTTTGTTTAAATTATAAATCATACGCATTGAAATCTTTATATGAAAAGCCAGGTTAGATTTCCTGAGGTCAAATAACTACTGTCGTCAGAGCTTATATATCGATTTTTTAACATTTCATTCTTTAAGTTTTCGGGTTTGGTTTTGTATGGTTGGTTGTGTGGTTTTGATGTTGAATTCCGCTATTATTTTGAAGTGTTTAAGACTGTTTAAGACTGTTTAGGATACATTAACTGATTAAGTTGATTTTGTTCCTATGTATATTCATCATCATTTGCAAGAACCTGGAATACTTTGTTCATTTATTGGAGACTTGAATTGCTACTTTCCACCAATTTCCCAGTTATCTTTAGTTATTATTTTTCGTCAAATTAAGAGATCGTTTTACAAGTTATTGGAGACATAGATTCAAAGCATACAGTGTAGCCTGCCAAAGCAGTGTGTAGCCTTTTATGTGTTATGCTTGCCGTTCCACTATTTGTTCTCATGGCCACATAGAATATGTCGTAGGCATGTCTATGGACGTCTTGTGGACGTCGCCTTTGGAAACGCCGGTCACAGGTATTTAGAGGTGAGGCTCAAGTTGTCTTTGGGATTCTTGGTGACAACTCGGCCGCTCACGTCTTTGCATTGATTTGAGTGTATTAAGTAAACTACGTTGCAACAATTTTCTCAGTCATTCTTTTACGCCTTTTTATATGTATATGTATGCGGCCATCTTTCGGTCCAACACTCACCAGCAGCAGCGGAAAACTCGACTGCAGCAGCAAACAACAGCGCCACACCGAAGCCATCACCGACCGGTCAATATCGGATTGGCGTAACTTTAGTCACTTCTTCCCCCCGAAGAACGGAGGATCTCTGAGGACCCAAGGTCGTCCGTCGTTTTGGCCTCACAGATTCTCCGTCTTTGGTGAGGGGAAGGGAGTACTAGATTAAGGTAGCATAGGAATAGAATAAGAATAGATTAAGGTAGCATAGGAATAGAATGAGAATAGAATAAGGTGGCTTTAGGTTTTAGTTAAGTCAGTCGAAGGTAGACAGTCGAAGTAAGCGAGTCGTGTTCAAGAGTGATGTGAATAAAAAAAACCCAAAGTGAAGTAGTAATGTTAAGAATAACAAAAAAGAGTCCTTGCGAATACAAATGTCTTGCGTTGTTCATTCCTCCCTAGGCCGCTCAGCTGCCCCAGCCTAAGGAAAGGGACGAAACGTCCTCGCAAGATATTGTCTGATAATGCAACTTAACTGAAGACAAACTTAGTTGCTCCGTCAGTATTTCCATGAAATATTCTGTTTTAATATGTTGCAGGGAAAGTTGCATCGTATTTTAAATAGGCAGGTAATTTTTCTTGTAAATAAACATATGGTTTGCGATTTTTTTTCGATTTCGGATTTTTTTCTTTTTTTATCTGTTGAATAATATAAAAGGAGTCTTTTTTTACCGTTCATCGTTTACTTGTGATATTTAAAGTGAAGAACATATCAGTAGATAAAGTTCATTGTAGACACTACATTTTGCATGAAGTCCGAAATACAAAAATTTATGTGCGGTATTTGGAAAAGATATTGTAAATGTTCGTACTTGTCAAAGATGGTTTAGCAAATTTCGTTCCGGGGATCTGAGCCTCCAAGAAAGTGATCGATAATGATGTTTTGCAATCCACGTTGGCAAATAATCCGCATTTAACATGACGGGAAATTGCAGAAGAGTTAGGCGTTCATCATTGCACTATTGGAGATCACATTACATCTCTTGGGTTTCTGTTAAAGCAAAGCAAATGAATAAAATGCGACAGAACTTTCCCTCGAACCTATTAGTTTAAGGTAAGTTCAATTGCAAATTTTCGCTATTAACTCTTAACTGCAAAGTATGATTTCTATCAGTTCAATTGTCAATCGCAAATGTGTCATGAAAAACTTATGCTTAAGTTTTACTTGATACACTAAAAAAATTTACAACAAATACTCACAATTAATGTGAAAAGAGCTGATATATATTTAGATATTTTTTAAAGGTTTTTTTTGCAATTAAAAGACATGTATGTAATAAATTCACCTGGGTGTTGGGCTAAACTTGTAGTAGTTGTTCGTTGACGTTTCATGTCACTTTTCACCTTACAACTAATAACTTCTTATACAATTTATTATGGATTGTATTTTACTAACACCGCTTAACAGTAAGCCTGCTTTGTCGTTACGATAAAAATCCTTAAGATGTTAAGATGTAATAACCATACCGTCTCGTATTCTTTCTTCTCATTTTGAATGATGTCATTTGTCAATAATAAGACTGAATTCCTGCTGCCTTGTTAGCTTCTGTCCCATAAGCCATTTGCGAAAACTGAAATAAATTCCTTGATAGTGCAGAATAAAAATTGCTATTGTGAAGCACAGAAGGTAAAGGAAGACTTTAAAGATGAATAGCTTTTGACCATAACTTTGGGCAAAGTATCTTTTCATTTGATTTTCAAAGGACCCGATTCCATGTTTCACTGCTACATCATTAAGGTCGGTGTAGTGATATCTTATATAATTAGATAATACATAAGTTTGAGTCGGGTTTATTTAGAGAGTTGTTAAAATGGTCGGTCCTCTTTGTTACGTTTTCCAAATATATGACATTTGTTCGTTTTGAAAGTGAGCCAAAATCCCGAAGAAATTCGGTATCGTTTACAGCACCATTTTGTCGCTAGCGCTTTACAGACTTACGCAAAAATTCTTAGTATTTATGATGAAACGTTTTATTAACAGCATAACCACACGTCCGTTGAAAATTTCGATTTAAAGACCCGCTTTGCTTTGATCGTTGATAAATTCAATGGAATTTTTTAAAAACAACTAAAAGTACTATAGTGGAACACGGCCCGCCGTTAAACAACCCACACCACTTCGTTTAATACAGTCGATGTAACAAGATAAGGTGTTTCATGAGAAGCGGTGGCAATCGTGGTCTGACCCGAAGTATTTTTAACAGCGTTCGTCTTTGCACCAACACCATTCGGGATATACTAAATTTTATCAAAACATCTAAAAAATTGCGGCCTGACAAAACAATAGCAAAACAATAGACTTAGATGGTAACAGTTTTCAGAAGAAGATAGAAAGAATTTATAAAAAATATATTTCTTTATATGTTTCCATTACAATTCGTTTAGTACAGTTGTCTATATAACGACCTTTTAATATAAAACGTTTTACGTGAAGCGAAAAAGTGGTACCGATCCGAATAATTTTTTGTGGCCTTTGTCCTTAGGCCAAAAGGCGTTGGCATACCACATTTTATCTAACAGATTGGTGAGCGTAGATCTTCCTTTTCGAAAGCCATGTTGAAAAGGAGAAATATACGATTTGATGACAGAGGCTGTTGAGTCACATGCTGAATCACAGTTCGCTCGAACAATGGCAATGTCTCTGTAGTTCTCTACAAGTTGTCTACTTCCACTTTTGTGAATAGGAATAAGGAAACAAGTGTTCCAACACAAAAGTAAAGCATCTAAATTCAAGGACTGGTTAAAAATCCTTGAGATAACACTACATAGTTGGCCAGCACAAGATATAAGTACATATGATGGAATTCCATCGGGTCCAGGCGCACAATTATATTTTAGAGAGCTCAACCCTTTAAAAACGGCCTTTTCAGAAATAACCAAATTGGGAATTGAAACGAAATTAGTAATCGGATATAGAAAGTTTGCTGATAAATTGAAATTAGCAGGCGAACAGTTTGCAAAGTTCCGCAAAGTTTGGAAGTATTCCGCAAAGAGATTTGAGATTTCAATATCATCCGAGGACTCAGAGCCATTAAAAGAAGCATGCGAGGGGTTTATGGAGATTTTTCTTTTGGAATTAACGAAATTAAAATAGTATTTAGGATTAGGAAACAGAGAGGATTTAATGAACTGCAGGTATCTGCGATGACTTTGGTGGATGAGACAGTTATATCTATGCTTTGCCGTCGAGTAAGCAAAATAGTCGAAAGCAGAACCACTTTTCGAATATATTTTGAACAGTGTGTTTTTTCTTTTCTTGTATTATTATTCTTATTATTTTAATTTTAGACTAATGAATTGAATTCTTAGACTAAAAAAAGAGACATTGAGCACTAGCAACACAGGCTATCGGCTCTAATTTAAATAAATGGATATTAGATAATAAGCTTAGTAGTATTAATAAAGTAAAATATTGAATTGATATTCTGTTCTGAAGTTGATTGTAGAATGTTCAAAGGGTTAATCGTTCCAAATGCAATACTTCTAGCCAAGGAAAAGTTGAGGCAGTCGCAGAGAATGTGCTTTATAGTAAGAGTTTGTCCACAACAGCAGATTGGGGGAGAAGACTTCTTCAGGATCCATTGGTGAGTTGCAATTGTATGACCAAGGCGAATTCTCGAAAATGTTTGGATCTTGGTTTTCTCAACATTTGTTGGATATAGAGGTGGAGTTAATTGAGGGTTAATGCAAGAGTAGTGTTGATGATGGTATTGTAAATTTCCTTCTGCAATTTTCTCTTTAACTTTTCTTCCAATGTATCTTTGAAGATCCAACTTTTCCATGACATCATCCATAATTAGAGGAGCAGAAGCAGCATACCTTGCCGCTCGATCAGCCTGCTCATTTCCCAGTAACCCGATGTGACTTGGTACCCATAACATTTCAATTTTTCCGTCGGGTGTAGTAATTATATTCCTTAATTTGTTGATGGTGCTCCATCTCGAAGTCGAAGGGTTCCGGGTAGCTAGTAATACAGACAAACTGTCAGTAACAATGACGGTTTTGAGTTTGTTTTTATGGGCAAGGTTGGCAGCGTGAAGGATAGCTCTGGCTTCGGTTATGAAAGTTGAAGTGCTTTCGTGAAATATGTGGTTGAGAAGAACCCGTCCTGTAGCATCTACCACCGCACAAGCAGGAAGCAGACCAGGAGATTTTGAGCCGTCTGTGTACAAAAGATTCCAACCAGTATTGTCCAATACTTGGGTTTTCTCAGCTATTAGATTCCTGAAGACGTAATTTGGAGTATCTTCTTTCTTGTGCATAGACAGTGAGATGTCAAAAGAGCAGTCTTTCAAAATCCAGGGAGGTTTAACACCAAAAGAGCGGGGAAATTTTTAAGGGAATGTTCAATTCCTTTGCGATGCACAAACAATGGTCAATTGCAGATGGTGACTTTGGAATTTTCTTCGCAATAATAACCTTTCTTACGTCATCACCGAGAATGGATTTGTTTGAATTAAGAAGCTTAGGGACTATTTTAGCTTTTAACTCATACAGTCTATTTTCTAAAGTTGGGAGACCAGTTTCAATTATAATATTATTTATGGGCGTCGTCCGAAAAGCGTAACAACTTGCTCTAACGGCTTGGTGATAGACCGGTTTAAGGATGTTGATATTAGATTTGCAGCTATTGCCATAAATTATCAAAGCATAGTCAATCTTGCTTAACACAAGCATTTTGGTAAGATAAGCGATAGTGTTAATATGCGCATGGCTTCTCCAAGCAACGTACTGTATGAAATTTACCCTTGTTAAAAAGGAGTTTTTTAAACGAAGGCAGTGTGCTTTCCAACGATAATTGTTTGAAAACGTGAGCCCGAGAACATGGAGCGTCTGCATATTTAGTACCGCTAATATGCATCAGTAGGTTTCCTGCATCGCACATTTGTTTTCGACAAATGTGCATTTTTTTGGATTTTTGTATAGAAATTTTAGCTCCTGACGAGTTTGCCCATGTGGATATCTCACATGCAATAGATTCGAGGATGTTGATTGCTTTCGTGTTGTCTTTTTCTTTTGTAAAAATGTATACATCGTCCGCGTAGAGACAATGTTCCACTCTTGGTACACGGCAAAGAATTTCGCTAATTTCGTTGAAAGCGATCTCTAAAAGCGTGACAGAGAGAGGAGATCCTTGCGGAATGCCATTCTTTAGCGGAAAGGAATCAGAAAGATAATTATTAATTCTAACTTTGAACCGCCGATGCGACATGAATGATTTGATGTAGTTGAAGAATTTGGGTCCAACATTCCATGATTTCAAGAGCCTTAAGATAACATGAAGACCAACTCTGTCAAATGCTTTTTCGAAATCAATTGAGAGAATTGTTACGTGATTTCGTTCGGAAATTGCTTTGCTTGTGAAATAATCAATATGTAACAGAGCGTCGATGCATCCTCTACCCCGCTTGAAACCAACTTGTTGCTTTGTTATCAGGTTCTTCGATTCAAGAAACCAAGATAATCTAGATGCCATAATCTTCTCTAAAACCTTAGAGAGGCAAGATAAAAGAGAAATTGGGCGATAATCAGATGCGATGGAGACATTTTTTGACTTTGGAATTGGAACAACTGTTGCCATTTTCCACATGTAGGGTATATGGCCAGTCATAAATACCATATTATATAGGTCCAGTAATTTCTTTTTACTAGACTTAGACATAGCACTGATCATTTGGTATGAGATGCGGTCTAGACCAGGTGTCTTCCCCTTCTTTTCTTGTAATATTTAATTGTCTTATTAAACCACGGGGGACACCTGCTTCAAGATCGGGACTGCTTGACCGGAACAGATGCAGAAATAGCTAGATTTAATATATTATAAAACGATGGCAGTAAGCTTTCAATACTTCGCGTTGAGAAACCAAGCACAATATGTGAAAGGTCATATTTTAGCATTGACACATTGATTTTATGGAAATCATAAAATTTAATTGAAACAGTTGAATTTGGAACGTTACAGAAGTTCAACGAACCATCTTGCTTGTAATGAAAGGAAACTCCCAATGCTTGATGATAAGGATCTCCAGGTAAACTATAAGGAAGACAACGATTAACGCAAATCTCAGGGAAATTGGCAAAGCAGAGAGCAATCTATCATTACAATTAGGGGTACGGTTGTACTGAACTAAATTATGATCGAATAATTCGTTAAAGAACACAACAGCGCTATCAGATGTTGAAGTGGGAATCAAACAGCTAGAACTATCACCGTAACACAAAGTGACTTGAGGCAAATTGAAGTCACCCAACGCAATGACTAAATCGGTGGGTTTAGAATGCTTGGCCGCTTTACAAATGAGGGCCGCTTGTTTCTTATATATGGAGATATCCAAATTTGGCGGAATATAGGAGCAGGTCACATATAAGTGTTTATTAGGAAATTTCGCTCGAATGGCGACAAATTCAACGTCAGAAGTAGTACGAAATTCAATTGAATAGGACGGAACTGACGCAGATGCGGCAATTAATACACCACTACCAATGTGATTCAATCGATCATTTCTGAAAACGTGAAAAGAGTTTTACAAAAGTTCCGACGAATGTAGGTCAGGCTTTAACCAAGTTTCAGTGAAGGCCAAACAGGAAAACTACGCGCTCACTGAATTTAGGAAAGTAGACGAATTTTTGAATTTAGGCCCCTAACATTTGATAAACGAGAGATAATGAGCCTGAAGAAACATTTAGTTTTTTGAAGGCGATAGGACTACTGCATTAGTATTACGGGGTCGATCACGGGGGATAAATTCGATAATTAAGGATCCAACTGGCTACAATGGTATGTTTAACCATATATCCATGTCGTCAGTCGGAACTAGAATTTTAAAAGATGAAATTGCTCTAGGTTGAGAAGGAGCCAATTTCAAAATGCTTTAAATTGACAGATGGCACTTTCGCCGCCAGATAACTCTCATATTATCCACAGATGTATCAAGTGGTAGTTTTGACACAAATAGTGCCTTTCTGGGAGGAACTGCCTGCAAGCAAATGTCGTCTCTACTAGGAGCAGTAGGGTTCACGGATGGGAAGTTTTGAGTTGGGGAGAATATAGAGAATATAGAGAGTAACCACACTTGCACGAGCAGTTTGCGCGACGTGCGTTAGTCGGCCGACTGCGCGGAGAATTTCAATTCAATATTAAATACGCTGCTATATAAATATTAGACATATACAATTGATTGATATGTACTCACAACTGTATATTTATATAGGGGTTATGTGTGCGTGCCCAGTTTGGCGAGCAGCGTTCACACTCGAACAGCCAGGGGTAGAGCACGATTTTCTATTCTCATTATTAGTTTTAGACGATGATGTCTGAGTAGATTGAGCGATGCCAATGAGATACCCTTGCCACTTCAGCATAGCTCAAACCAGAGGAATTTCCCGGCGTATTTGTAACTTTGACCGATTCAACAGTAGCAGAAACGCTAACGTTCTTTGTAGACTTTGTATCAACGAATCAGACTTAGGAGAAAGCCATCATGCAATATAAATAATAAACTATAACGTGCAAGCGAGAGCGAGATCAGCAAATTCTTAGCCAAAGCTCTAACGAGCACACTAGAGAAGTGTGTAGTAGATATACGAAAACATGACTTAAAATTTTATTATGCTCACGATCGTCTTTCTACACTATTTGCGACAATTTAAGGGCAGATCTACATAAAAAGAAATTCGTTTTCAAAAGCTTTCCCCTTACATTATTAAAAGAATGCAATGGTGGAAGAAAAGGATTCCATAAAAATGTAGTAGACATTATTGTATTATCTATTAGACAATATGGGTTGTAAAGCCAATGCATCCTTTTTGTCGCATTCATAAATTTAAAAAAAATCAGGATCGGAAGAGTCCTTAAGTGGGTGCCGACATACGTAAGCGAACACCATCGTCGTAGTGTGATCGTTAAAAGTGGCGAGTTTCAAGCAGTTTATCCACTCGAAGCCCACATAATATGACCACAAAATTTCTGTTGCCATAACTGTGTACTTTCCTTATTATGTAACCAATGCAATTTCTTTAAAACTATACGATTTTCATACATTTTAGGTTATAAAAAATGCACAATCATTTTTCGATATCGAAAGTAAATTGAAAACATCATTTCGCATTAAGAGATTCTGTATTCAGTTGTAAAATGATCAAAAAGAAGGAGGCATGTGTTAGCAGTTATTTGAGCAGCAAAAAAGAGAACATAACCGAATTGGAGCGAATCAAATGTATGAAGTCATGATAACAACTTGAAAGAAGTGAGTGAACTCTTGTTAATTTTTATTAAATATAGTTAACATCCGTTTTTTGTTTCAGTGGAAACATAAAAATAACAATTTCTAATAATCGTGATGGCACAAAATTTAATTCATCTCGAGATCGTAACAAATCATTCTGTTTTACTATTGTAGAAGGAGAAGTAATACGCGGTTGAGATGAAGGCGTAAGTCATTTTTGGGTGGGTCAACGTGCTAAATTAATTATAAAAATTACGTCCATGTGAGAGTAAGCGTATATTTTTAATTACACTTCTCAATAATTGAAAATGTGTTTGTTTATTAACAGCTGTCGCATGTGTAAAAATTGCGTCCATTAGAGAGTAAGAGTATAAAAATTGCGTCCATACGAGAGTAAGCGTATATTTTTAATTGCACTTCTCAATAATTGAAAATTCCATACTCTCACATAATTCAAAATTCCTGTACGTATACTTGCTGTTGTTTGTAAAATAGAGTAAAGTTTAAGTGCTCTAGATGAACAAGTTGCAATCCACTGAGCAACATGCCTATAGACCTAAATGAGCGAACTTTGAATTTTGTCAATTTAAAGGAGAAGTAAATGAGTGAACTTTGAATTTTGTCAATTTAGAGGAGAAGTAAAGCACATACCTAACGGTAACGTCGTTCACGTGTCTGCCTGCAGATAGGTAACAATTTTTGCTGTTGCAATGCCGAACTGTTCAAATATTGTTGCTTTAAAGCACTAATAGTAGCGATTTTACGATGTTTTTAAGTTATATGTTAGTGCTATAAATTATATTTATGCGCGCTTGTTTCTGAAATTATTGACATCCCATCACACAGAAACCAAGCAAGCGAGGTATTGTAATTATGAGCAAAATATGTTTTTAATCCTTTACATCATTAACCCAAACTCCGTGGAGTGGAATGCGGCGCTGGGAGATTTTAAGTAATCGCACGTCACTTGGCGTATCAGTGGTAGCTCGGAATATGTAGTATTATCGCGGCATCTGGTGAAGGTAACGTTATCATGAAAATACCTTCAACGTCATATCTGTAATGCTTGAACCTCTTTCGGAATGGTATTAAATTGGTATTTTTAAATGTTCTCAAAATTCTCTTTATTTATTAAATTGAACTTAACACAATTTTGTAATAATATAACATTTTTCAGTTCGCATCTGTATTTACAACAATGATAATACAGTTGGATTTTCCGTGTTTTTGATAGACATTTTTAGATATATAGCGAAAAACTATTCAGGAGACGTACAAGGGAAGATAAATGCTTATTTTTTATACATTTATATATGCAAGATTATATATTATATTTCAAGCACTACAAGCACTTGTACGAACATATGGTAAGAATTAGGAGAAAATTTTGCAAAATAGGGCAAAATCGAACGCCAGGTCTATAAAAATTGTATAAAA
>NW_023998490.1:3236200-3259519 GCF_014805625.2 Glossina fuscipes | reverse complement strand
ATTTTTCAAAATAGGGCAAAATCGAAAATAAAACCATTCAGATTGTCTTGTCCTAGGGAAACATGTATAAGTGCTGTCGATGAACAAGTTGCAATCCACTGAGCAACATGCCTATAGACCTACATACATATTTAACTTCTACGTATCAAAAAGCTACGTTTAGCATTAAACTACTCATATTATGCATTTACGGATGTTGTCATGCTTGTATCGCCAGCGGCGCTTATACATGTTCAATCACACAAGTTGGAACCTAAAGTAGTATCAGTAATAAGAGATATTGTTAGTAATAAGAGAATATTATTGTAACATATATGCAAGTCAAAGCATCTATGTAACGGGACAGCTATGGTGATTGCGATTATAAAAAGAGCGTGTCGCACTGCGCTCATCCTTTCAGTCATATTATAGCAGCCAGAGGTAAATGGTCACAGACAACATATCTATTTGACGATACAGGCACAGATTTTTTTTTGGACTTTACGGATAGGGGATGGCTCAGCTTAGTCGTCATCCCTGAATAACACTGGCTGCGTATTTTTGTTTGCAGAGTCTCTCGGTACGGACAAACGTTGAAAAAAATCCCTCGGTACGGATAAAACGTGGAAAGTTTTAAACAAGAGTCGGGTCGCGAGTCACCACGCTGGTTTTCCCCCCGCCTATTCAAAAACGCTTATCTAACTGTAAATTCCGCGCAAATAATAAAGATATAAGAACGCAAATCCGAAGGTCCAAGAGCTTTTTTATATAAACTTTCTTGGAAAGGGACTTCCTGCGTAACCCCGAAAAGAAGACTCGTTACAATATATATATGTGCTCTTATCTGCACAATAGATTATTCAGGGTTTTGCTTAACTTCATCAACCCGGATGAATTACCAGTGACGTCTGGCTTACCTCCAAACAGTCACTTAGGACCCATTTTAATTAATTTATACATCAATGATCTGCCCTCGGTGATTAAATCCAGACGGATCTTAGTTTATGCTGATGATATGAAACTGTTGTCTTCCTTTTCTATAGAATCGCAATCACATCAGCTTCAAATTGATTTAATGATTTGGTTGTAAGATTCTCGTTGAATTTTATGAGATTAAATGTGAGTAAATGTAAGAAGCTTCTTTCTTAAGAAGGTAATCAGTCATTACTGAGCATTTCAGTGACTCGCACAAGTTGGAGGACGTCGATTCGTTCACAGGTTTAGGCGTTCTATTTGCCCGAAAGATAGGTTTTCACTTGCATATTGAGGTCCGCGCTTGGTTTTATAAAGAGGTAGTCCAAAGAGCTTGATGATCCTTACATTACGAAAAGGCTGTACATGTGTTTGTTTAGATCAATACTTGAGTATGCCTCTGTTGTGTGGTCTCCTTCCTATAGGTGCTATGTAGATTCAATTGAATCTGTTTAAAAGCAGTTCTTGCATTTGAACGCATGTTTTATCGGCGATGCTGTGGCTGGAACAAGCTGACCACACCTTCCCAATATTGTAGTGTATCAAAATTAAATTTCTAATGCTTTAATAACGTGCAGAAAGAAACCCATAAAGTGTATAAATTTTTGCGCAATTCCAAATTTGGAATGCGCCTAAGCAGGCTCGTTTGTTCGTCAGTCCATCTCTGCATCTGCCTAACTGCGTAGTGTCTGTTCGTGAAAAATCATTAGCGAAAATGAAGATATCGCTTACAAATTTGTAAAATAATTTGGAAAAGGCTTAAACTTGTCCAAAGGCACGCCTACGCGACAAAAACTTTTATTTTGAAGATAGAAAAAAATTTAAGACGTAAAAGATCTTTTGTCTCTTTTAGGATAACGATGATAGGTATAAAAAGATTCAGTCACATCCGAATATAAATTTTTTACTTGTTTTAATATGAGAAATTATTGTCAACGTTCGACTTACTTAATTATGAATTGCTTACCGACATTTTCACAAAAGTTATTATGAGTAATTGAGATATCAAATATATATATGTCATTCTACCTTTCGTACGCATTTCATACCTCTCTGTTTGTATGCGATCATTAGCACTATAAATTTAACATATGAAAAGTGCTATCGACATTCGATGTTTATTCTCGTTGTGGTTTAAAAAAATAGTATAAAGATATATATTAAATAATATTTCATTGAAGCAAATTGTCCGCATATACGTTGTGAACTGATTAATGATAGCAGATCAAATATCTTGCTGGGTTATTTTACCACAACGATTCGGTTGAAGAAAGTAAATTTATCAATATCTTTGGCCAAGATCAAAAAGAGTGAAATATCAGAAAGGTTCTCTCTGAATAGAAAAATCTGGAACTATTTGATATCTGATTTCTTAAAAATTTACATCTGTATAAATAATTTACTTGATAAGTATGCTCTCGACACCATTTGTACCGCAGGTGCGGAATACGGTACTTGCAGCACCGGAAAGGATTGAAGATAAATACAGTTCTTACTATATTGTTCGACTTAGAACCATTTTCTATATCCAAAAGATCTAGTCTATCCATCTGTCAATTAACGGATTCAGTTCAGACGCCGCTTCCGGCATCGTATTTGAAGCAAATTTAAATGATTTAATCGATTTGTATACAATAAAATACAATTGTGACAATAAAATACATACAAATACATGTATATACATAAAGTATATACAAAAATATAATTTATAAGTGAAAAATTTCATTAAAAAAAAAAGTTTAAAATAATGTCAACTCACAGAAATATACTTCAAAGAATATATTTACGGGAAATTTCCTGATTTATGGAAATGATAACCTCACAAAAAATTAAGTGATTTGGTTACACAAGTTTCCAAAAATCCTGGAGAATTGCTTACAACCAGATCGAATATTTGTAGCCATCATTTAAGTCAAGACCTAATCAGAAATGTCTAGTAACATAAACAAGTCATATCAACTCTTATGTAAATAAAACTGTTTAATAAGGTAAAGTGCTCAAGATACAAGTTTTTTGGATCGTAGATTATCTAGCTCCCGCAGATTTAGAATCATTTGTCTTGGCTTGAAACCTATATAACAACCCATCAATCATTTATACTTATGTCTTAAAATTATGAGCGAGGTTTAGTATTATTGAGCAGAGCAAAAAGATGAACCACCTTAGTCACTTCAAATTTCTAAGATTAAAACCAAAATTAGTACATAACAATATTCATTAAGAAATATTCACGTAAATGATATTACCTTTGTTCTAAGTAAAATTGCAAAAAATTTATATATTTATAACAGCAACATTATATACATATAACGTATATTACATATAAAACTATTATTACGCCACCAATACTTAAGTGCATAAAAAAGTGTGGATAAAGATGTAATGTATATACACTTTTCTTAAAACAAAATATAATTTGTCGAATCGAATTTGTTTTTAAATATATCTGCCAGCGCAACTGTACCCCATATTTCTCAGATTGTATTTTTGCTGATTTTTAAATTTGGCATTATTTTTGTACCCATCACCGAAGGATGGGGGGTATATTGAATTTTTCCAAAAGGTTTGCACCGCCCTGAAGGAAGCATCAGGGAACGCCCCTTGATCAGCATCAAATTCTAACTCGATTTGAGCATGTCCGTCTGTCCGTGTGTGTAATGTCTGGTTGAGAGAAACAATGTACAAAATTTAGAATTTTATTGGTACATTTATGCTATTCGACGTTCTATTGTTGTACATATAATATTTATATATAATATTTTATTTGCAAAAAAAAAAAAAAAAAGAAGGAAATAAATAAATAAGCGACAATATTGTTAAAGAAGCATAGCAATTACCACAAAACTTGAAAAGGGAATTATTTTCAATACGAAAAACAGTCATATTCGCGTTTATTTGGTTTGTTAAATAAAAAACAGGAGAAAAAATTGCAAGCGACAGATTTACGAAAAGAAAATTTTTATTAAATTAAATTGCAACTACTAATAAGAAATGTAATTTACTGTAAGAAAAGTTATGATTTATATACGAGTATATTCTGATACAATTCAAAGCAAATGCCGATGTTGTTAAATTTGCAAAATATATGTGAAAAAAAAAAAAATTCTGAAATAAAATAAGAAGGAAGACTATTTTCATGGCAAAATATTGGGGTTGCGCTCTAATTAACGTGAGAAGGAATGCATTAAAATATAGTTATTGAAACGTTGAACATACCAGCATAAGGAGGTCCACTATTGACATGTGGTGTTCGTTAAGGCGGCTGAGCAAATTGATTACAATTTATTAACTTTGCTGCCTGACCTTCCGCCTGCCTTGCCTAGAAGAGGCGACGATATTGTACGTCTGCTTTCGCGAAACTTCAGCAACCGGAGCAACCATCGTGTGTCTCCCACAAGAATGTCACCTCTCTACCTGGCGCTCCATCATCTCAACGTTCAGGTATTATTAGATGTTAATCAAAATGCCAGCGGTAATAAGTAAAAATTAAAGTTGGGATCGCTTGGCTACAAAAATTTAAATTGAAATGAGTGGCTAAGCAGAATACGCCACCGATGTAGCAAGAGTATGTACGGGTGAGCGCATGAGAGGGAGTAGGGTGACCTTGGACAGATACCGATGGACCAAGACGGGACCAACGGATGACGGACAACAGACCCGTCAGACAGACGTACACGGGACAACTGAGCCGATTGATTTCATTCTTTTCGTTTCAATTTTATACCATAAATATTTTCATTTTTCATTTAAAATTTTAATTTTTAATTTTTCATTTTAAATATTTTCATTTTTTTTACAAATAATGGCGAGCGAGGCTGTAGGATTTATGCACAAATATGGAAAAAATTCACTACGCCTGCCCAATAGTAGTGTATTAAACTTTAATTGTTTTTTCAATGTCTTCATAACGCACAAAAACAAGCTTCAAAAACCCTATAAAGTGTACAAACTCTTGGTCAGTTTCAAATTTGGAATGTGCCTAAACATGTCCGCCTATTCGTCTGTCCATCTGTCTGTTTGCATAACTTTGTAGTATCTATAATAAACATTTTCAGGCACATTCTCAACATACCAATTTGCAAAAGAATGTGGAATGGATCTAAACTTTTCAAAGGACACGCCTACAACGCCGACATGCCTCTACGGCAAAAACTTTTGTTTTGAAAATAGAAGAAATCAGCTTCACCCACTCCATGTCATAGAGCATGAAAAGTTTGTTCTTTTATTTGTTTTGTTTTTTTAGGATAACGGGGACGAGTGTAAAAGATTCGGTCGCAACCGAATTTAATTTTCTTATTTGTTTTTCTCATTTCTTTATGCACTAGAATGCGTAATATGGGCATTTTCCAATGATTTTGTGTTTTTGTGATTGTTATTCTTTTAGTTTTAAGAATTGTGTATAAGCCGCGACTAAAAACAAGTGAAAACTATAAATATATAAATAAAGTTTATGTATATACATTCGTAGTCGATTTGTGTTCTGAATAGTGCATGTTTATTTTCGTCTGCGATTTTTTGATCGATTCAGTGTTTTCGTGTATTGTATCGCTTGTATATTTTCAGTATTTTTGCTAAACTGGTTATCGGGGCTACCGTGTGTGCTTCTGTTTCGTCTATATAAAATAAAAGAAAAAACAAAAAGAAATAAAAAAACTGAAGACAATTGAAATTTTTCATTAGTAGTCCCCAACCTTTTTCCAGTGAGTGGTTTTTTCCCCAAGGTACTAAATAATAGACAACAAAAGGGCATAATGGCCCCGGGGTCGCATTTAAAAAAAATTAAAAATTCGGACTTTCCGGTGTTGTCAATCAGCGATATCACTCCCATTGACAAACAATACGTTAGTATTTCTTCAACTGATGCTAGCATAACAATTTCACAAATCAGTCCATTCGCTATAAAAAAGCCCTAGATGGCATTATAACATATATAGACTCTGTCTCGATTCTACGCGCTGGTAACTTACTTGTCCTCGCTGGGAACAGGTGCGCAACGGAAAACCTCAAATCATTCGTAAATTTATATCCAATTTCCGCTAAACTACATGGCAAACCTAACTCAGTTAGAGGCATAATTTATGCTCCTTGCTTAAAAGATGTGCCGGAAGACGAAATATTTCGCAAAATGGGCAATCAAGGCTTGAATGAGGTTTTTAAATTTACTTAGTTAAATGACGACGCAAAAACGCGCTCTCCTACAGGAAAGATAATTATGACCTTTGATCGCTATCGGTTACCGCAAGCAGTTGATGTGGCTTGGCGTAAATGTAAAGTGGAACTCTACATTCCAAATCCCATGAGATACAAAAACTGCCAACGCCTGGGTCATATGGCAAAAAGGTGCAACAGTGCTCCTTCTTGTGCTAACTGTGGCTTTCATGCACATGCTGAAAGCCGTACGCGTAGTTTCTGCATAAATTGCAATGATCAGCACTCTGCTGTCGTTTCGCAAATCGACCCTTATAAGCCTTTAACTTCAATTCCTTCCCATGTCAAACCTGTTCTACCATCAACTAAAAACCATATTGCCATATTACGAAACCAAATCCATCACCCGCCAAAGATAATATTGGAATCAAAGTAACAGCAAATATTGAAAAATTAACACAAGACCATGTATCTTAAAGTATAATAAACTAAATTCCCCAGAATCACGAGCCCTCAGCTCTAGTCAATAAATTACAAGTTGTAATGAAGAACAAATGTAATGTAAGAACAAATAATTCACGCAAAATTCCTACAACAACATTTTCGATGGAAGCGCTGACATGCCACTGCAATAAAATGAAGTTTTTAAAATTCTACAGTGCAACATTTAGGGACTTATTAATAATTTTGATTAAGTCCGTACATTCATAAGTGATTTTAATCCAATCTTTATATTACTTCGAGAGACCCATTGTGGAAGTTCTTTTAATCCTATTCCATCCAAATCATATACTCGATCCTTCACGGATGCTGATCAAAATTCATATTCCAAACAAGGAGTTGGTGTTTTTATAAAATCAAATATAGTTCACAAATTTAAGCTCATAGATAAAAGCCGTAGCGATACTGTAACGAGTCTTCTTTGGCAGGGTAAGCTCAGAGCTTCCACTGGGCTCCTTCCAAGAAATTTATATAAAAGAAAATAACTTGGACCTCGGGATTTTGCTCTTATTAGTTGGATTTATTATAATTCGATGGGCGATTTTTAAGAGGTGTGGGAGAAAAAACCAGCGCGGTGACCCGACTCTTGCTTTTCGTCCCAAAAGATTATTATTATTTTGTTTACGCTTTAACCGTATCGCGGGATTTTTCGGCGGCTACCACACATCTAAAAGGCTGAGCCTGGCATGACACGCTCTTTTATAGTCGCAATCACCATCGCTATCCCGTTACAAAGCTACTTTGGCTTGCCTATGTGTGACAATGTTATTCTTATGCATCTATTCCTACATATACTAGTTTAGGTCTGGTCGAACATGTTTGCCGGCATCTACTAATACTACCTTAAGTACTGCCTCTGATCTTATGGCTACTGTTGGCTTAGGTAACCAAATCGTATGCTAGCTTAGGTCTGATCGAATATGTTCGCCTGCATTTATAATCTCAGCCCTTACTTGTATGATACTACCCTTATAAAAATTTTGTTATTAATTAAGTATTAACTCGTATGATCTTATTACTACTGCTGGCTTAGTACCACATCGTATGATTTTATAACCCGTTAGGCATGTCTTCATATAATGAGCATCATATCAACAAGCATATCCTCTTCTTTTTTCCTCTCGTAATGTTTGCTTGTCTGCCTATCCTTATGTCTGTCTTATTGATACTCTAGGTACCGAATCGTGTGATTTGCAATCCGTTGAGCACGATTGTGCAAACCCACCAGACAGTTAGGTCTGTGTCACATTGGGACAATCAGGCATTCCTTTTCCAGCGCTTTAGTGCGTCGCGCCTGGCGACGAAGCAGTTCCCAGTTCGGTGTTTTCTCCGCAATCCTCCCATAGTGAATAGGTGAAAAGAAGTGCACCCGATTTCTTATGCCTACGGCTACCCGTTTCTTTAACAGCCACTGGGCGTAGAATTCTATGATCCGGTTCAGCCACCTTCCGGCCAATAATCGTTCGAAGTCTCGAATATGTTGCAAAGTGACGATCCATTATACTCCGATCTGCGTTGGTTGAAAGCATTACTTGAAGTGGAGTTTATTCAGACGTTTACTTACAATGTAAGCTCGCAATCTGAACATGTTGCTAACGGGACATCAAAAAACATTTGCCTGCTTGTAGGACTTTGTTTATGGTAGCCTTTTATTCTCTATGTTTGTTAAATAAATTGTGTTTCTGTTGTTCCTTTTTTTTTCAACTTCGGCAATAACCTATGTCAAGATTTAAGCGGGATGGCACCGTTTGGAGGAAGCCTGGCGCAGTGGAACAATTTCTGTCCACTTCGTAAACCGGTTGACTATTACTATGCCATGCTATGCCAGGCCGTGGATCTGGAGAGAGGTCCAATGAAATCTGCACTCACAGTGCATCATGGTTCGTTTGGCAGGGGGAATAGCATTTTCCCTCCCGGCCCCTGTTTGACTCGCCTTATTCAACTGACAAGACTTACACCCCCGTACATATCGTGCTACCTATCGGAACCTGGCCGGTAGTACAGTCGAGCAATGCGCCTCGTAGTTTTCGGTATATCCATGTGGCCGACATAGTGGTTTTCACGAAGAAGACGTGCCCTCTTGTTCTTTGCAACGCATAACTTCCATGGATTTCCATCTTCTTCGCCTTGTTGTGGTGGGATAAAACGGTACAACCTGTTGTTTGCTGTTGTGTAATCTCGTGTATTCTCGGGACCGTCTTCGACTTGCTTGAACAGTTTGTCGTACCAAGGGCAATGGTTTGTGAAAATTTTTATCCCGTGGAGTTTTTCAATCGTTTCTTTGGGCTGTCGTGATAGGGTATCGGCGACTACGTTATGATTCCCCTTTTGTATTCCACGTCGTAAGAGAGTTCTCTTCTTCTTCTGCTGTATGCCCAGCGACGACTCTTCCTGTGGGATTTTCCATGGCTTTTAACCATTTTAAAGACTGATGGTCGGTCGCAGAGTATTTTGCTTCGGCTCCTCGTAACCTTCGGCTAGCATCAGCTATTACACGTTCTCTTCCATTTTGAGTTTGAGTCAAGACAGTCCCCAGCCCACGTTACTAGCGTTGGTTTGTACTATGAATTGTTAATTAAAACAGGGCACGCGAGAAGTGGAGCTTCCGTCAGACAACGTTTTAATTCATCAAAGCATTTCTGCTCCTCTAAGCCCCAGTTCCAACGGCTTTTATTTTCAGTAGGGCGTTTAATGGGCTTGTAATATCGGTATAGCCTGGGATAAATCTCCGATATCATGAGGCTATGCCTAGGCACGCGTCTCAACTCTGTGTTATTGTTTCGTGGCTTGATGTTTTTGATGGCTGCTACTTTATCAGGGTCGGCGCTAATTCCATTTTCTGTCAATAGGGCCAATACATTTTGCTTCGCGCAATTTATCCAAGATATGTTCTATTTTGGGTAGTCGATAGGCATATGGCATTGACCTACGGTTTATAATGCGATAGTCAATACAGACCCTCTAGTCTCCGTTTCTTTTCGTAACTAATTCTACGGGTGCGCTGTAGGGTCTGTTCGATGGTTCAATGCACCCGTTTTAGAGCAGTTGGTCGACCTCTCGAATGATTATCTCCTGCATAGCTGGATTTTTGCGATGATACCGAAGTTCTATTGGCATGTCGCCCTTCATTCTTATTTGGTGGCTTGTTATACTGGTTATACCGTGCATGTTATCAAATGCCGCAAACTCTGTTCGTAAGAACTCTTCCGTGTCTGGGGTCGATCCTGACGCTGCGTCTGGGTTTCTGTCAAGACAAGACGTAATATTTGTGCGACACGTGTTTGAAGTTACGGCAGACCTGGAGTGTGAAAACTTCTCCGAGGGTTCACTGGGCTTGAATTTATTTCTAACGTATTCGCGTGGTGTTTGGTGAATTCTCTTGATTCGCTGTTCTTGCGAGACATCCACGCGGATGAGGAGCGCGTTATCTCTTTTTTCGTTGGAGCTTTTCTGATGAAAATGTCGTGTTTGGTTTCAACCACGGAGCTTGAAGTTGGGCCTCTCGCACTAGTGATGCCATGAGCTGGGTTGGTTATGGTCGCGACGGGCTTCCTTGACCATGAATCTTGCGTTGTACAGTGTTGCCAAATTGTATTGCCCTTTCTCCGATGACTACTATTGCCTGTTCTTTGATCAAGAAATCCCTGCCTAAGGTGAGATTATCGACTACGTCGTCTAGGACTATCAACGGTAACTGAAAGTGAGTTTTCCCTACGCTGACCGTGGTAACGAGTTTTCGATAACTGTATCGTAATGTCCCGTTGGCCATACGGATTGTCGTGTATATGTTGGGTGGCTATGACACGAACTGTATAACATCTTGTAGGTTAAACTTGATTATAGTTCTAGTTGCCCCAGTATCAATCACGCCTTTGATCAATAGCCCGCCAATGGTCAGGTTCGCTACTGCAGATGACCTTTCGACGCGCAGCTCCGGGAATTCGGGACGCTCAGGCATACGCTCCTAGATGTCCGGGTTACCATCCGTGGCCATGCCTCTAAATTGCGTATTTTTATGTCTGTTTCATTGTCATTGTTACCCCAGGTTCCAAATCGTATTATTTGAGCGGCCGTTAGGTACGTGAATACTAGTCTCGCTATAACTTTTACAAACTGTTGAGCACGATTTTGCAAAACCAGAGGACCGTTAGGTCTTAAGAACAGAGGGCTGGCGAACACCTTCTACGCTGCCACCACCAATATGGAGCATACGGCCGATGCATCAAAACAAGCATACATTTGGCACAATCAAGCATATAAATGGTGACCGCTGGACGAGGACAACTTAACTACAAACCGTTTGCAGCATAAGTATAGGGCGGTAAGCCGCCTAGGAAAAAAAAGAGAAAAAATTCTAAAGAAGATACCGAACAGAAAACATAAGAAAATTCTTGTGAACGTATATATTGGAAAAGAAATATCAAAAACAAAAAAAACCTAAAAAAAAGAGAAAAAAATTACTAAAGAAAATAAAAAAAAAAGAATATGGGGAGAATCTTGCGAAAAGCATATATTTAAAACAGAAAATAAAATAAACAAAAGTGGAATAAAATTTACAGCGCTTTCACTCTATATCCCGCGTTCGCAATCGTTTTTTCAGCAAGAACTTTATAATTTATTCAAATTTGCCACCTACACTCCTAAATTTCTGCCATCTACACTCCCAATGGAACTTTAAATGATGCCGATGAGATTTCTAATTACTTTGGAAAAGTGTAGTGCGAATACTCCTCTCACAGCAACTTTTCCAGTGTTTTCATCGAAAATAAAAGAACTCCAATTTCACTTTCAAATGCTATTCATAGATGCGCCATGTTCCTTAGCACTTGAAAATGTTCTTGTCGAAGAGGAGGACACTTAGTCTAGACCGCATCTGCTACCCAATGGTCAGTGCTATGCCTAATTCAAATAAAAAGAAATTACTGGACCTAAATAATATTTTTAAGTGACCACATATCTTACAGGTGGAAACTGGAAGCATTTCTTCCAAATCCAAAGTCACAAAATGTCTCTATCGTATTGGACTATCGCACAATCTCTCTTTTATTTTGCCTCTCGAAAGTATTAGAAAAGATTATAGCATCTAGATTATATTGGTTTCTTGAGTCGAAGAATCTGATTACAAACGGACAAGTTGGTTTCAAGCGGAGTAGAGGGCGCATCAACGCTCTTTTACCAATTGATTATTTTACAAGCAAAGTAATTTCTGAATGGAATCTTGTAACAATTCTTTCAATTGATTTCGAAAACGCTTTTGACAGAGTTGGTCTTCATGTTATTTTAAGACTCATGAAATCACAAAATGTTGGGCCCAAATTTTTTAACTACATCAAACCATTCATGTCGCATCAGCGGTTAGAAGTTGGAATTAACAATCATCACTATGATTCTTTTCCGCTAATGAATGGCATTCCGCGAGGATCTCCTCTTTCTATCACGCTTTTCCAGATGGCCTTCAACGAAATTAGGAAAATTCTTTGCCGTGTGCCGAGAATCGAACATTGTCTCTATGCGGACGATGTATACATTTTAACGAAAGGAAAAGATAGCACGAAGTCAGTCAACATCCTCGAATCTATCGCACGAGAGATCTCCACATTGGCAAACTCGTCAGGCGCTAAAATTTCTATAGAAAAATCAAAAAAGTGCACATATGTCGGAAGCAGGTGTGTGATGCAGGAAATCTATTGATGCATATTAATGCCTTACCAGTACTAAACGTGCAAACGCTACGTATTCTCAGGCTCATGTTTTCCAACAAATGTCGCTTGAAAACACACTGTCTTCGGTTAAACAATTCCATTTTAACAAGGGTGAATTTCATATAATAAGTTGCTTGGAAAATTCTTGCGCACATTAACACTATTGCTAATCTTACCAAAATGCTTGTTTTAAGCAAGATTGACTGTGCTTTGATAATTTATGGCAATAGCTTCAAATCTACTATCAACATCCTTAAACCGATATATCCCCAAGCCCTCACGGCAGGTTGTAATGCATTTCGGACGAAACTGGTCTCTCAGCTTTAGAAAATAGACTTTATGAGGTAAAAGCTAAAATCGTCCTCAAGTTTCTTAATTCACACAAACCTATTTTCGGTGAAGATGTGAGAAAGATTATTATTGCCAAGAAAATTCGAAAGTAACCGTCTGCAATGGTCTATTGTTTGTACATCGCAGAGGAATTAAACATTCCCTTGAAAATTTTCCGCTATTTTGGTCGATTTTAACATTTTGCTGTCTATGCACAAGAAAGAAGATAATCCAAATTATGTCTTCAGAAATCTAATAGCTGAGAAAACCCAAGTATTGGACAATACTGGTTGGAATCTTTTGTACACAGACGGCTCAAAATCTTCTGGTCTGCCATCTGCTTGCGCTGTCGTAGATGCTTCAGGACAGGTTTTTCTTAATCACATCTTTCACAAAAGTGCTTAACTTCCACAACCGAAGCCAGAGCTATCCTTCACCGTCATTGTTACTGACAGTTTGTCTGTATTAGAAGCTATACGGAATCCTTCGACTTCGATATGGAGCACCATCAACAAATTCAGGAATATCATTAGAACATCCGGCGAAAAAATTAAAACGCTTTGGGTATCAACGCATATCAGTTTATTGAGAAATGAGCAGGCTGATCGAGCGGCAAAGCATGTTGCTTCTGCACCTCTAATTATGGATGATGTCATGGAAACGTTGACTCTTTAAAGATACATTGGAAAAAAGTTTAACAAGAAAATTACGGAAGGAAATCTACAATACCATCATTGCAACTCACCAATGGATCTTAAAGAAGTCTTTCTCTCCAATCTGTAATTGCTGACAGATTTTCACTATAAAGCACATTCTCCTTGACTGCCTTAGCTTTTCCTTGGCTAGAAGCACTGCATTTGGAACGACTAGTTCTATGGACATTCTAAAATCAGCTACTGAACAGAATATCAATACAATATATTACTTTATTAAAACTACTGGACTCAAGATCTAAATTTATATATTTATAAATATATATATATATAGAAACGTATAATACATGCATTACGAATTTATCTGTGTTTATTACATACATTTTTATAGTTTTTGCTGGTAAGGTAGGGCAACCGATGAAGAAAAAGTTGGTCTGCCGCTCTTCACATTGTTATCTTCTAGACACGAATGTATAAACACATTTCCTCCTCCTATTTCGCTTTTATGCATATTTCGTAAATCGAGATTTCTAAATTTTGTCCTTTCTTTCGTTGTATTTATTTATTTATTCCACTTATACTAGAAACTCAACTAAACAAATTACAGTCGAGTTCAATTGGCTCTTAATGCAAAACTTATATTAATTAATAATAAAATTCAGTATAAGTACAATAAAACAAATAAAAAGAAAAAAAAAGAAAAAGAAAAAAAAGCATGTACACTATCAGCATAGGGACACACTTACAACCGGTACAGGACCAAATTGCAAATGAACCCCTAAACCATCGCAAACATGCATAAGCCTGGCAACCGATAATAAATTGTCAATAATTCATTTTCGAAACGTAACGATTTTTTAGGATAAACGCTAATTTAAATACGACATAGGTAAATCGCGCGTATTAAGCAATGTTGCTTTAATGGACTTTAAAGAGTCCGATAACGAGAATAAGTGGTAGACGTCATTTAGGTTCTTGCAAACGACTCTGAGCGGATTGAACAGCTCATAATTAAACTTACACTGACTAAGCTTAACCAAGATAAAGTGCCTGGAGAAGCGGTTAGGGACATTAAAGCTTATTTCACCAAGTAATGAAGGCGAGTCAATGGCACCACTTATTACTTTAATTAGAAAGGAAACGCCAAGAACAAATCTACGTTTCTCAAGAGACGGTAGGGACAGCAGAAGCAACCTATTTTCATACGGAGGAAGAGAGGCACTCGGATCCCAACACAAATTTCTAAGGGCAAACAGCAAGAATTGCTTTTGAACAGATTCAATTGAATCTACGTAGCACCTATATGAAGGAGACCACACAACTGAGGCATAATCGAGTATGGGTCTAACCAAACACATGTACAGCCTTTTCGTAATGTAGGGATCATCAAGCTCTTTCTCCCACCTTTTTATAAAACCAAGCGCGGACCTAGCTTTGCTAATCGAGAGCTCAATATGCAACTTAAAACGTAACCTATGGTCAAATAGAACGCCTAAATCTGTGATCGAATCGACATCCTCCAACTTATGCGAATCTCTGAAATACTGAGTAATGAATGACTTTCTTCTTGAGAATGAAAGCTTCTTACATTTACTCAGATTTAGTTTCAGCAGATTCAAAGAGCACCATGCAACAAAATTATCCAAATCACCTTGAAGCTGATGTGATTGCGATTCAACAGAGAAGGAAGAAAACAGTTTCACATCATCAGCATACATTAAGATCTGGCTGGAATTAACCACCGATGGGAGATCGTTAATGTATAAACTAAATAAAATGGGACCTAAGTGACTTCCTTGAGGTACGCCAGACGTAACGGGGAATTCATCCGAGGTGATGAAGTTAAACAAAACCCTGAAGGATCTATTGTGCAGATAAGAGCTTATCCATTTCACTAAGTAGGGTGGGAAGAGGCTTGGAGTTTAAAGAGAAGTAGTCTATGGTTAACCATATCAAATGCTTTGCTTAAATCAGTGCAAATAACATCTGTGCGAGAGCCACTAGAAAAAGCCTTGAAAACATGACAGGTAAACTCTAACAAGTTGGGGACTGTAGATCGCCCTTTCCGAAAGCCGTGCTGGTGCGGAGAAATATATATATAATAGAATTAATGGCAAAGGCCAAATGCTGAGTCACAATACGCTCGAACAACTTGGGCAAGACACTCAACTTGGCTATGTCTCTGTAGTTCTCAACAAATTGTCTACTTCCACTTTTGTGGATAGGAATAAGGAAACTACTCTTCCCACATGAAGGGAAAACACCTAAATACAAGGACATGTTAAAAATCTTTGACACATGATGGAATTCCTTCAGGTCCAGGCGAACAACTGTATTTTAGAGAACTCTTTAAAAACGTCATCTTCCGAAATAGCCAAGTTAGGTATTGAAACCGAGTTAGTTATAGGATACGGGTAGTTTGCTGATAAATCGAAATTAGCAATCGAAAAGTTTCGTCGGAAATACTTAGCAAATAGATTTGAGATTTCAAAATCATCTGAGGAATCAGAGCCATTAAAAGACACATGAGAGGGATATGTGGAAATTTTTCCTTTAGAGTTAACAAATTTAAAGAAGAATTTAAGATTAGCAAACAGAGAGGATTTAACGAACTGAAGGTATCTGCAGTAATAATGATGGTTGAGGGAGTTAAATCTATGCCTCGCCACCGAGTAAGCGACAGAGTCGAGCACAGAGCCACTTTTCGAATATTTTTTGAATAGCGAGTTTTTTCTATTCTTGTGATATTTAATTGTCTTATTAAACCACGGAGGACACCTGCTTCGAGGTCGACAATGCTTGATCGGAACAGATGCAGCAATAGCTAGATTTAATGTATTGTAGAACGATGACAATAAGCTTTCAATACTACCGGTTGAGAAATCAAGGGTCAAATGTGAAAGACGATGTTTTAGTAATACAATATTGATTTTATGAAAATCATAATAATTATTTAAAAAAGTTTGATTTGGCACATTAAGGCAATTCAACAAACCATCATTCATATGATGAAAGGAAATGCATATTGATGGATGATAAGGATCCTCAGGTAAACTAAAAGGTGGACAACGATTTACGTAAATCTCGGGAAAATTGGCAAAGCAGAGATCAAGCAGTCTACCATTACAATTAGGGTTACGATTATATTGACCCAAATTATGATCAAAGAATTCACTAAAGAACACAACAGCCCTATCAGACGTTGAAGTAGGAATCAAACAGCCAGAATTATCAGTGCTACACCAAGTGACTTGAGGCAAATTGAAGTCACCCAATGCAACGGCCAAATCAGTGGGTCTAGACCGCTTGGCCACTTCACAAATGAGGGCAGCGTGCTTCCTGTAAATGGAAATATCAGAATTTGGGGGAATATAGGAGCAGGTTGTAAATAGATGTTTATCAGGCATATTCGCACGAATAGCGATAAATTCAACGTCAGGAGAAGTGGGAAATTCATTTAAATTGGACGGGACTGACGCAGATATGGCAATTAATACACCACCACCAATGCGATTTACTCGATCATTTCTAAACACTTGAAAAAAATTATGAAAAAGTTCCGACGAATGTAGATCGGGTTTTAGCCAAGTTTCAGTAAAGGCCAAACAGAAAAACTCCGTGCTCACTGAATTTAGAAAAGCGGAACGAATTATCGAATTTAGGCCCCTAACATTTTGATAAATGAGAGATAGTGGGCCTGTATTCTTCTATAGTTTGATTTGCTCCACTTACGCTAGTGAGTCTAGTCTTTGGAATATAACGTTGTGACCTACTTTGGTATTTTGTACATCAAGTAGGGCGCAATGTATTGAGCTGTGGTAGACATTGTCGTAAAACCATATTGCCAATATTATAGGCATTAAGGGTTTATATCTCATATTTAAGGGTTCTTATCTTTTCTGTTAAAATGTTTTCGAGTTTCTCAACGCTACCATTTCCCGTATGGGTGTGTGGTATAGTTATTGAACACCAGTTCGATATTTACCCTTCTAAAAATGCTCTTTAGAGCAAGGAATTACACATTCGTGTGGATGTTGACAATCTCATTGATAGTCGTTTGTGTTTCGGTTACAGAAAATTTGTTCCTTCATATCACGTTTACACGGATACACTTCAGATTGATAGAGAGTTAGGCAGAGAGGCAAACGGTCAGACAAGCTTAAATCGATTCAGAAAATGATTTTGAATCTGTCACTATAATAAAAGATGGGTGCATCTTAAACTCTTCTGCGTGTTACACACGTCTGCACACACTTAATAAACCGTGCGCTACAGGCGGTGTGAGATATAAAAGGGCAATACTTAATTGGTCACTTATCATATAACTTTTTCGCATGTTCGAATAAACCTCCTTAAAAAAAACATGGTTTTGCTCCATGGCCTTTTTTTTTGGAATTGGTATTTGCGATCAAGCAATAATTTTCATCTATATCTATACGAAGTCTTAATAGCAAATTTGTAACTCGAACTGAACAAATACAGGCCAAGCATGCACACCACATCGAAACATCAAGTGAACAAAAAAATTAAAAAGTTTTAAAATGAATAGATGTAAATGGTCAAGAGTAAGCATTTTTCGATATTGATGAGAGTTGTCGCCGCGAGATAGCCAAACGAAATATTGTGCGCAATTTTGCACCTTTAGAATTACGATCGATTGCTCTTTTGACTAATAAAATTTACTTAATAAAAACAGTGTAACATTGCATCTGGTGATTGCTTCGATTGAAAATTCAAGGACCATAAAGGTAACTTCAGAAGCTAACGACTTCTTTTTTGTGCCCCTTATTTGGCAATTTGATGTTTTTTTGCGTCCGTTCTTTATACGTTTATTATATAATTGAACCGTTTTTTATTTGTTCATTGGTAGGATTTAACAACTATGACTAGAACTTACTGATTGCTTTAGCTGAAATTTTCTTCCTAAAAATGAAATGCACATTGTTTCTGGAATGAAAAATTAAATCATAAGATTTTGTTTTCGTTTTACACAAAAGGTCACTGTTTCTTTTCTTTGTTTTCTATAATTGAGTTTTATCTTTGCGTGTATTATAATGTCTTCGCAAAAGATTTTTTGCAACGACGTTTTTTTAAAAGAAATTTTGGAAGTCTTAACGATTTGCCTAGTATTAGATACCTTGAAACATTTGGACGCAAGCCAAAATTACAGTATTATAGTTTTTTGATGATTTGCAGTATCAGCAACGTTATCAGGTATTAAGTATTCGTGCGAGGCCTCGGTTTGAGGTAGCCACTTCCAAGTTTTATGAAGTGTGCAGACTCGCAATTGCAGTTCTAAACAATCCTTGCTGTTCATTCCTTTAAACCCCACGCAATGGTTTTGAAAAACTTAAACTTTCTTTTTTCAGGCAATTTTCCGAACGGGTTTCGTATTTTTATGTATGACCTAAAATTTCATATAGTTTAAGCTTTTTCTATGTAATTTTCGTGGTTTGCTTTGTTTTTCTTTCCGTTTTAACAGTTACGCACCTTGAAAAACTTGACGAACTTGACTTTCACGATGCTGTGATATCGAAAATATTACTATTGTGTTGTCAGTTTTGTTCAAGACAAAAGCATGCCCAATTTGCAAGGTGCTATCATTAATAAAATGTTAGCAATCGTGCGATGCAATTGTTCACTACTATCTTATCTTACCCCTTTTCCAGTTGAGGCAATTGAAACTTAAAAAAGAAATAATAAAATTAGAAGACTTTTTAAGCTTAAATGGGTTTTCCTTTTTTTGAAATTCGATAAAAGTTTTGATTTCAATTCGCAAGATAATTTTACGTGTCCTTCTTTTCGTTACTGCATTACTTCCTTCTTTATATATATATCTTTTTTTTTCAAGATTATGCCAAAAAAAATCCTAATATATTTAAATATAAATACGTTTTACTTTTCAGATCTTACGAATCATATGAAAAAAAAACTGCTTCAAATATATTTATAAGTTTAATTACTCTAAAAAGACTGAGCATAGTAGTTAATTAAATGCATTTTAAGTTGATTAATTATGATAATTTTTCTTAATACTTTATAGTTTTACTTATAGAGGAATATATTCTTATATATAATCGATCCTTTTACTCGCTTATATATACTTTCTCTAGTAAAGATTTCTTATGAACAATACACTAAATAACTATATTGTGCTCTATTTGTACTTTATATATTACCTGTTATCTGAATTTGTTTTTTTTTTTTTTCTTTTTAATTGGTTTTAATTGGTTTTTTATCATTTTTCTGAGAAAAATATAAGCTGCACAGCGCCATACCCATTTTAACACAGAAAAGAAAACACACACATGTTTATATATGGCAGTGGACGTGGATTTAGCATATTTAGTAAATGAGCCGTTATTAGACGAACATTTGTTTGCAGTTCGCTTTGTCAAATTCCTTACACTGTTTTTACTGAAATAAGAAGCGTGGTGATTCGCGACCCGGCTCTTGTTTGAAATTATTTTCCGCGTTTTATCCGTACCGAGAAATTCTGCAAAATAAATACGCAGGAGATGTTACAGCAGCCAACCTTGAGCCAATAGGGCCACTGGTCCGTTTCTACCTACATTCTATTTGTTTTTACTATTCCTAACCGTTTCAACGTCTTTGAAGAGAGTGTTCCATGCGTTTTTCGGTGGTGACGGCTAAGCTAAACCAGCCAGCCCCTATCCGTAGAGTTTAGTAGTCCCAAAAAAAAAAAACAGCGTGCACAAAACCCAAGCGAAAATTAAATAAATTGGTTGACTTAACGGATAGCATTAATCAGTGGGAAGATGATATCACTCTTCATAATATAAATGCGTCGGGCAAATCGTCGTCAACACACCTAAACTCGATTTGCCAAGTAGGGGATGCATGAAATTTATTGCCAACTCCAAACGAACAAATTGACAATACGCGAAAACTGAAAGATAGGGATGATGCAAAGCGAAACAATTGAAATGGCGTCCGAAAGTAATAAATTCATTCGAAACTCAAGGTTTTCAAAGACGCGAATCATCTACTCTGAAATTGGCTTATGAATTTGCTAACGGACAATAAGAATTGCAAGAGCATATACAGGAAAAGCCTTTAAATATTGATAAAGAAGCTCAAGCGAAAACGGAGTCCGATAAAGTAAATATAAACAAATTTGCCAAACAATCGCACGAGGAGAAGCAATTAAATCAACGAGCGGAAAATAGAAAAATGGCCACAGTTAAACCCGGCTTAGTTTCAAGTAGGAGGGCGTTGTTGAGACGTTTTGCTTTCGTTTATTTGTTTGCCGTGTAATACTCGTACGTTAAATAAAAATGCTAACTATGTAAGGAATCTATTAGTTTGGGGAAAAAGAAATCCATATAAATTACATGTGTTATGAAAAAATGCATCCAAGAATAAATAAAACCGAGAACATTTAACGATTGGCTTAATCACTACACTTTCTTCTTTAATCTGCTTAAGACTGTTTACGAAGGTTTATATAGATTTTGATGTTTAACTCTGCTCAATTTTGAAGTGTTTAGAAGTGCTTAAGACTTTCTAAGTCTCTCAGAATCAGAAAAATCAAACAACAGGTCTCTAAAAATGAACAAAAACCACTCAGAATATGTACGAGAAAAAATACATACGTTTTTTGATAGAAGTAAAGAAAACTTCTTTTTAGAAAATTTTAGTGAATGTCTCAATCGAAATCATGAGAAAGAGTTATATTTATTGCTAATGAGCTTAAAAGTTATAAGGGAAGTTCTAATTTTTTTTTTTTTATTCATATATATATTCTTTCTTCCTGGTTTTTATTTTTTTGTTTTGTTTTTTCGAATACCTTTATCGTTTTGAATATCTGAATATCTGAAAGAATACCTCAGATGTTTGAGTATGGCAATGGGGCAATTTAATCCTTTAATGCGAGAGTTAGAAAATGCAATAAGGAATTGCTCTTATAGGTTTGGGAGTTAATCTTTAGGATGCATTTTAAGTTTCGCAAAGAGTTGGTTTAAAATTTCTGTTAATACAAAAGAATCGCCGTTCGATGGTGTAGAATTGATGCAACGGAGTCGCATTAAGATGCTTTAGAAGTGCCGTTAGAAAGGTTAGTACAAAATATTTGGCTTTAACGTTTTAGAATTGATGTAAAAGAATTGCGTCGCATAGAGCCCCTAAATCGATGAACGTATCAATGTTTTCTAACTTGTGTGGACCAATGAAATCCTCAGTACTGAATGACTTCCTTCTTACGAAAGAAAGCTTCTAATTTCAAGCTGATTCGATTGCGATCCCAAGGAGAAAGAAGAAAACACTTTAACATCATCAACGCACATTAAGATCTGGCTTGATTTAATCATCGACGGGCTGTCCATTAATGTATAAATTAAATAAAAGAGATCCTCCGAAGTGGTGGAGTTAAACAGACCCGTGAATGATCTGTTATGAAGATAAGAGCTTATCATTTCATAAAATAGAAAAGGAAGCCAGAAGCTTGGAGTTCAAAGATAACTAAGTTATGGTTACCCAAATCAAATCTTCCTCTCCGAAAGCCATGCTGGCGAGGAGAAATATACGATTTAATGGCAAATGCCAAATGCTGAAACACAATTCCGATATCCTCAAATCTATTTCAAAACCAAACGAAAGCTCTGACTTTCATATGTTTTGCATTGCCATTGCAGAAATATTTCTCACTCGTTTTCAAACTCAAAATTTTGCAATATGTTCAAAACTGATTTATACTTATTGAAATGGATAAGCAATTGTCTTCGTACCAAATCATTCAAAGTTCGAGACGTCAAGGACCCCTCAAAGCAGTCACTTCGGAACCCTTTCATTCGTTCCACACATTAGTTATCTACCTCAAATCCAGCAATATCTTAACGTACGCTATTTGCTTTCTCCCTTCCCATTGGAATGGCATTCAAACTGACTTAAATAAGTTGGTTACATGGTGCTCATCTGAAAAAATAAAAGAAATTTTCTTTCAATGTAAATATAGGCACCAGCTTTTCAATTCCCTTAGAGTCCCTTGTAAAAATCTAAATGGTATCTATTGCTTAATTTCAATATCGGGTTCCTTAAATTCTATCAAATCAACTCTCAATATGTGCGATTCGCATATGTCGTATTTAAACTAACTTGTAATCCTAACATATCATACGAAAATTAATAAAATTTGTTAATATTATCGGTTGCCAAGCTTTTGGATGGTTGCAACAGCTTAATGGTGCAGCTCACAACTCGCATTGTTGTACCGACCGCAGATGTGTCTCTGTGCCGGATGTATAACGCACTTTTTCAATTTTTTCATGAACTTTCAAATTTTCCATTTCCTTTACTTTTCTTCACTTTTCTTCATTATTACTGATAGTTTCAAATAATAATTAGCATACTTCGTATACTTCTAAGAGCCAATTAAATTCGGCTGTTCGTTTATTTTAACTGAATTTCTCGTTTAAATAAGTAAAAATAAATATATAAATAAACGAATAAATACGCTCGCTCAAACCCCCACTCCCTTCTTAAAATTTCGCTGCAAAAATATTCCTAACGAAATATTTTTTTCGCTCGGAAAAGCGAAAAAAGTTTAAAAAGAAATTACAATTTGAGTTGTTTTGTTTTACGGTAGGATTAGCGAGAATTTTATAATCCATTTTCTCTCTAATATATTATTTTTAAAGTAATTATTACATTCATGCTTTACTTAAATTTCTTTTTTCATAGAATTATTTTATTAACAAATACATTCAATTTTGATTTTTATTGCCGTTCGGAAAGTTGATATCTAAAATAAAAAAAGAAGTTTACAGTCGTAGTATTTTAGATTGATATATACATTGAATCATCAGAGGAAGAGAAAAATAAGAAGATTTTAATATGAACTCTGGCGAAATGTTTTTTTGGAATTTTAGCTCACAAAACATATACGTTCACTTTCGCACATTTTGTTTTTCCTATAAACAAAAAATTCTGCTACACTTTTTAAATTTTCGATTTCGATTGAGTAGAATTTATTAAATTTTTAAACAGCACAGATTGAATATTTTGTAACGAATGTT
>NW_023998490.1:3196486-3216200 GCF_014805625.2 Glossina fuscipes | reverse complement strand
TTCATACTCTCACATAGTTCCAATTTCACTAACATAATTCACATTCAAATAACACAAAATTCAATAACATAACTCAAAATTCAGTAACATAATTTAAAATTCCATACTCTCACATTATTCAAAATTCAATAACATAATTCAAAATTCCATAACCAATTCAAAATTCCGTGCTCTCACATTACTCAAAATTCAATAACATAACTCAAAGTTGAGTAACATAATTCAAAATTCCATGCTCTCACATTATTCAAAATTTAATAACATAATTCAAAATTCCATTACTAATTTAAAATTCCCTGCTCTCACGTTATTCAAAATTCAATAACTAATTCAAAATTCCACGCTCTCACATTATTCAAAATTCAATAACATTATTCAAAATTCAATAACATGATTCAAAATTCATACTCTCACATAATTCTAGTTTCAATAACATAATTCAAATTTCATACTCTCACATAATTCCAATTTGAATTTTTTTCAGCTGTATCGTATTTCGGAGGGTAAGTTTTGAGCTTTGGGAGAATAACTTTTTCAGCTTTTTCACATTAGCTAGAATAGAAAGAAAGTCTCTTAGGCGCAGTAGAAAGAAATTTTGCAGGCGCAAACGCGCATTTTTTCCATACATTCGGTCATTTTAATATCGACCACGCATCAAGCAACATCAACAAGTGGATTTAAAATATTACATATTTAAAAAACAAAATTTAAGGAAAATAGCATATATGTTCAATAAAAGAAGCAAAAAATATATATTTATTTCCATTATAATACCTCCCCGTCTGACACTACTATGTTTGAAGATATAATGGTTAAAAAGTAAATGATGTATGTTCATGGTTATTACTTTATTGCTGAGTTTTGTTGAACTTTTTAATGATATTAAATTTCTTTTTGGCTCGGTATTTATACAATTTTCTTTACGAGTTAATTTGTGTCGCAGATTTTTTAGGGTTAAAAAAAATGGGCCGTTTTCTTTACAATCCTCGACGTTTTATAGGTTAAGGATTGTTCGACTTGAATGTTTTCAATTCAAAAAGCCCCCTGCCTCTCCCTTAAGTAGTAGGTGGAGTCCCCTTTTCCTTAAAGCAGTTTCTCCCCCTAACTTCGTTTTTCATAAGCAAGTAACTGTTGGAGGTAAACTTTTATTTAAAAAGGCTTCTTTTAAGTTAAAAATTTGACTATTATCGATCGACATGAGAAACAAGAAAGAGAATTTCAGACATATTTCAAAAGGCGAAGAAAAAAAATATGACAATAATTCATCTTTGACGGTATGAGATCTTTGCTCAATATGTTTAAATGATCAGCAATCGGTTTCAAGTTTCAATTATTCCCAAGATGCTCGAAGAACAACGCAGAGGTTTTCTTAATATCTGAAAACAGCTTCCGTTAATTTAAATCTTTACAAAAACTCTCCCCCGTCTGCCCTTCAGCCAAAGGCGTTTCCGATTCTATGCGGGAGTACGAAGTATTTGGTCAAAGGCTCCAAATAATTTGTAGTCGTTTCACATTCTCTCTTTTATAATAAGATATAAAATAATGAAAATGAAAAAAAAGTAAGCATCCTGATGATAATGTTCTATATATATATAGAGGTATTTACAACTTTTTAATCCGAAATTCAGTCAAAAACCCTTTCACAGCATTTGCGTCCAAAATCGTTAAAACTATAAAAATGGATGAATGAGAGCAGAATCCAGTCCGAAAATTTCAGACGCTTTCTCCTGATCAAGATTTAATATTAGTTTGGGGAAAAAGAAATCCATTATTTTTTCGTTAGATGGCTGCACTGATAGATTTCTCGTAAAGTATCGATCAAACAATTTCAGATTTATGCTCGTTGGAAAGGTGACATTTCACAGTAAAAAAAATTCTTTTGCTGTTTTTTGTTTGGTGCATTCAGTTGTGAGTTACACCGTGTTAAAAATGGAAGTGAACAAAGAGAAAATTCGGTACATTTTACAGTTTTTCTTTGACAAAGGCGAAAATGCAAGCCAGGCGGCTAAAATTGTGAATGGTGTTTATGGTTCCGGTACTGTACCAGCCAATTATGTGCAATTTTGGTTTCGTAGATTCCGTTCAGGAATTTTTGATGTTAAAGATGCACCTCGCACATGTAGGCCGGTCGTCGAAAATGTCGATAAAATCGGAGAAATGATCGAAGTTGACCGGCATTTTAGCAGTCGTAACATCGCCCAGGAGCTCAAAATCGACCATAAAACAGTTTTAAACTATTTACACAAAGCTGGATTCAAAAAGAAGCTCGATGTTTGGGTGCCACACCAATTAACAAAAAAAAACATGATGGATCGAATTTCCATCTGCGAAGCCTTGGCCAAACGGAACGAGATAGACCCATTTCTTAAACGGATGGTGACTGGAGATGAGAAATGGATCACATACGATAAACCTGTGCGAAAACGATCGTGGTCAAAGAGCGGTGAAGCATCTCAAACGGCCAGGAAGGTTTTACTATACATTTGGTGGGACTGGAAGGGGATTATTTATGATGAGTTGCTTCCATATGGCCAAACGCTAAATTCTGATCTCTACTGTCAACAACTGGACCGTTTGAAGATAGCGGTTGACCAGAAACGGCCAGAATTGGCCAACAGGAGAGGTGTCGTGTTCCACCAGGACAACGCTAGGCCACACATATCTACAGTGACTCGCCAGAAACTTCGGGAGGTTGGTTGGGAAGTTTTAATGCATTTAATGCATGAAAGTCGACTACTAGCGTTTTTTGCAAATAGAGACCAGGACTTCTGTGAGAGAGTTATTTTGAAGTTACCTTTAAAATGGCAACAAATCATACAACAAAACGGTGCATATTTGACCCAAATCGGACAATCCGAAGCATGTTAAATAAAGTCCTGAAGTTCATATAAAAATAATGGATTTCTTTTTCCCCAAACTAATATTTAAGAAAAAACGTTATAAACTCCAGAGTTATTTTGTACGCCGTAGTGTTATGATATTATTGATGGGTTTACCACGAACGCACTCTTGCAAATTCCACACGAGGACACTTGAAAATCGGATTAACTTTGCGGAAAGTATTCATCTAATCCTCATTTATTTTAATACATATATTTTGTTAATTTCTTGAGATCACCATCTTGTTAATAATTTCACCCTATGTCTGCTTGTTTTAATCAATAAATCCGAAAACGTTCTTCATATTAAATTTTTTTATTTTTTTAAATAATTTCATATTTTTTCTTTGGAAAACAGCTGATTATTGTAGACGCAACCTTATAAATTGAAAATAAACTTAGGCGCAACCAAATGGCTGTGTTACAACCACATCAAAATATGACAAGAAGTCGATAACTAATTGGGCTTATGTCTAAATCTCTCTACTTCACTACTACTTTCTTATTGTTTCGACATTGTAGAGGGTAAAGAATGTTGAAGTCAATGAAAAGATTCTACTAAATATAAGCGATTCGGAAGACTAACGACTGAGCAAACAAAGAAAGGATTTTCCAATAACCGATTTGCCAATAATGACTGCCAACCACATTGTCCGCTTTCGAAGTCGAATTACCCATTACATGTATAAGTAATTACGGCGGAAGTTTGGTATCGTACTTTAATCCACTTTTTCCTGTTTATGTTTTGTAAGGAAATGCGTGTAGTCGTATATCAAGAAAAAGAAAAAAGATAAAATTGTCAATTGAATCCACTCAGAGAGTGATGATAACTTTAATAAAAATTATTTTTGATATGTTCTATATCAGCTGCGTTTTGAAAATTATGCCAAAACGTAGATATTAGTGGAACACAATATATAAATTACTTTATATACGGAATTTGCCTAATTATGCTAAGGCTGTCTGTGGTCCTTCAAAGTTTCGTAGAAATTAAAATGGCCATTCGCAGTTTGTGAAATATTCTTCTATACATATATTTTGTAATTTTTTACGTCCTTTCAAAAATTGACAAATTGTCTTAGGACAAAGTGAACTAGATTAGGGTATATATATATATATATATATATATATATATGTATAACGTACATAAAGTATATATAACATAGGGTAAACATAGAGTCACTACATTGCTCTCTCACGTAAAAATATCGTTTGCCAAGCTTCTACATATTTGCCATAATTAATTTATTTACTCATTCATGTATAGAATTCAGTCACAATATATAATTGATTCGAAAGAAAAGAATAATGAACAATAAATAAATATTAAAAGAAAAGAAGTCAAAAAAAAAGAAAATTGAGATTAGTTTCTTCAACTGATTCCCATAGTCCTCACAGCGAGTTGTTGCTGAAGTTTTTACCGCGTCTCCGTCTCTTTACGTTGGTTCTCGGCTACGCTATGTCTCGAGATGTTGTAAGTATAAAATAATTGAATCCAATTCAGTGGTAATTTCTACATACAAGACACTATTTGTGCTGTGCGGATTGCATTGTGCGGATATGAGCCTAAATATAAAGCCCATTAAAAATTCAGTGGATGTCCACTGTCACTCCCTTCATAAAGTCGTATTTTGAAAAATTTTGTACACGACAAAACTACACTATTTTTAACTTGTTGAGTGGAAGTAAAAAGGTTTGACGAAATGTGCTCATATTTTGAATGTTCTTGTATGGCGGTGTAATGAATGTTGCTACAAAGTTATGATTTGACTGATAAGGTCGCTTTGTTAAATGTGAAACGGATTGGAATTGGTCACATTCACCCATTCATTGGGGTGATAAAATATGCTCCGTAGAGGGCATAGAAATGCCGAAACTCACACCTGCAAGTGGTGATCCCCGGAAACGGTTCGACCGGCGAAGAAGAGTTTAAGGCAAAGACTATTATAACTCGGCGACGAGTTTTCTGATAGATGGTTTTAGGAGTTCACTGAGATATAGTTATTATATATCTTCTCAATAGTTTTTACTATAAAGGAAAGCCTAAGCAGACTCAATGGTAGATGGTTTTGCATAAGTACTACGAATATAGTAATTACTGAGAGCATGAAAATGTGGCCACGTCAGATGATACGCCCGACAACTATATATCTTGAAGAAAGATAGTCCGGAATTGGCTAACCGTACTGTATGGCTAAGTCTAAAGGCAAGAATTGCGTACTGCATTTGTGATACAAAGCGCAAAGTAAGGCTAAACGCTTTGTAGACAAATTTTAAGCACCACGGGGGTCAGGAGCCCGCTCACGGGGGTTGATTTGATATACCAAGAATGTGCGCTGGAAGGTACATCATTCAATCCTTGTGAGCCCTGACTGCTTGGGTACGGCCCTTCGGTGAGTATCGTGGTGGCTGTGGTTTTCACCATTCCATATCCATTGGAATAAATCCGGTGTGAAGATAGGCTCACCACCTACCAGAGTGGCGGTTCATATGGCCACACACGATAAACCATCTGCGCACCTTATTAGGGGATTGTCTCTCCCCCTGGGAGGTGATCACTCAGCTTAATTGAGTGCCTATGGTTGTAGCCAACCCGTCTGATTAGGGCATCAAGCCAGGTGCAGACGTAAAACCCGCAGAGCGATTATCAGATTAACTTTGATAATTAGTAATTAAAATAAGTTACGAATAAAACATAATGAACACTGGATGCTCTTTACAAATGCGAATCGTCTGATATTCAGCTCATGTAGGAAGCCTGGTAAAACGACTTACAAATGAATAGTTGACAATATTATGAATGGAATGATGGTAAGCCATTGTATAACCGTGAGCGTTTTTGCTTTCGTATAGGCTGTTAAAAATATTGCTGCCAAGGTAATACTGCACAAATATGAAAGCAAACAATGCAACTGTCCTGTCCTCGCAGTGCAAGTAAAATCAAATTTTTACGGGGTAAATATTAACTGAATAAATTGCATTATTAAATTTCAGATCTGTGCGTTATTTAGAGAGTACCAGCAGATAAGAACATAACGCGTTGTATAGGCTACATTAGCTTGAAAAATTAATAAAAGTTCTCCTCAGCAAAATACCTTCAATTCAAAATGCTAGGGTGAGTGTTATTTCAGAAAACTCAAGCAGGGCTTCAATTAATGTTAAGTATTATCTTCCAACTCTTTATTTTTAATTACCATTTTTTAAACTACTTGTTAGCTGATTTTTTCGCTTACATCGTTTATAAAAACAAGGACAGTGTGTTGAGAATGGAGAGAGCACAGAGTTGCTTTTAATAAATTGCAACGCTTTGATTCTGTTAAAGTGTTAGAGAAGTGTGAGAGAAGTGAAAAACATGTAGCACGAAATTCTGTTTAAAATAAAAAACGTCGGATTAAAAAGTTATTTAGGTTCCATGACGAAAGTCTGTAACGATATGGATAATTTCGTCAACAAATTTAATGTGTTGTACGACACACAAGGTTGGCTTTTGCAACTAAACCAAAAGCGAATTTAATTAGTCTTGAAGAGTTTACCCACGCAACTACAAGACCAACAACAAGATTGGAACTTGTTAAAAGAGACTGTGGAAAAGTCTTTCTAAGCTTCGATTCAAAACAAGTGTTCCTGTCAATATTTGTCACTATTATTATTAATATATGCTGAGAAATACATTTTAAGCGCATCGAAGATTATCGGTTTTATTGAAACCTCAACCGCACTTGAGTTTTGAATCCAGGATACAAGAGTTTTAGTTTATAATTTATAAATAAAAATATCCCGAAGAAACAATTTTGCATGATTTGAATTTACGTACTCTCATTACAATTACTGAATAACATATGTATCCAGCGCTAAGAGTAAGTCATTTGTATCACAGAATTTTAACATAGATCAATATATTCTTTAGAAATTTACATCGATGCCGGACATTATATTGACTTCCTTTGTTTTAAGCGCTATTCTGACCATGAATACACGAATGAATATAACGGGCTAATATGAATATAACGGGTACGAAATTATTCGAAATTGCTAGCAACTAGAGACACCAAAAAAATTCTCAGGGAAACTATGTGAATCTCAGATGGATCTCCTTCTCAATACATGAAATATATAAAATGGTGAATAAACGGTTCTAGGTAATTGTTTCATAAATTTCTTCTTCTAAATTTTGACATTTTTAATTCCTTTGTTTTTATTTTTTTCCCAATTATTCACTTCTTACAACTCCTTTCTGTACTTGTGAAATAGCTTTGTTTAAACTAATTGAATTGTGTTGAGTTGAATTTTCGCTAAAACGGCTAAAAGCCGTTATCAGGTCTTTCCCTTTACAAGGTTTATGAAAACATACTCTTTTGTTCAGAATGGAGAAAACACAGTGTTGCTTGCAATAAATGCAAATATCGCGCGACCAAGATAAAATATCCCGCGACCATGACAAAAAATTCCCTCGACCGTAAAAATACCCCCGGCCCATGATTAATGATAATTAATTGGTGGAAATGATAAATGATTATCTCAATTTATTTCACTTGAATATTTATTTGTGCATTTATTTTTATTTTACCAATTTTTGATGATTACTTATAGCGTAAAAAAAGAAAAAAAGAGAGATCCTTATTCTTAAGATCTAATGTATGTACATTGTCATTCAAAACGAATCCATTTTATAAATTGCGGTCTTTGGTGTGCTTTAGCAAAAAGCCGGGAAAGTAGTTTTACGGAGGAAAGACTAGTACGATTCTCTCTTTGAATATTTTGAGTGACTAGAGGAAGCTTGTCATCTGGACGTATAGGAGCACCTGTAGCTTTCTTCTTCTTATCGACGACTACCTGAAAACCCAACATATCGTTCAATTTTGCATGTATTTGTATAAAATTTGGTGACTTTGGTGGAATAAGCATGTAAAATTTGGTGACTTTAAAGTATAAGCATATATATTCTCAATAATTTATATAGAAATTCCAAACAACTGAGAATAAGCATATACGTTTGTTTACATTTTTCAATAATTTTGCATGTATTTGTATAAAATTTGGTGACTTTATGGAATAAGCGCATATATATTCTCAATAATTTGTAAAAATGGCAGGAGCTTCTGAAAGCAAATGTCTGTTTTAATGGAGTTTAACGGAAAGCGTAATCAGCTGTAGAGTTCATTGCAGAAGACAACCTTATCGAATTGTTTTTGTGAGGATTTTTTTCTATTAACAATACACTGGCTAACTGGTTACTTCAAAGGCATATGGAACCATTTAATAAATAATTTGTAAACCTTACTCGCCAGCTAATAAATATTTTGTTAATATTATGAGCACTTATCTTATCCGAAATACTATATTACATTATATTACATTATATATGAGGTAGACTTTCATTTTCGCTATAGTCAAATAAATAAACAATTTACCTGTAGTAGTTGTATCCGTTGTTTTACTTTTGGAATTTTCTGAAATTTCAAAATTATTTTTATAATATAATAAGATTTAAAAATACATACTTTTTGTTACCTATATGTGCTGTTATATATGTTCTATACTTTGAGATTATTTATGCGGTTGATTCTTTCGCACATTTTCATTTTCTCGCAACAAAATGTATTTCGTATCTATCGTCTTCATGAGCCGGACTTGCGAGTAATTCTTGTGTTTGACAGTGAGTTACATTACCATCCGGTGCATTCTCAAAACTATCGTGTATTTCTAGGCCTTCCTCCTATGCTTCAACATCATCTCCATTAGTGTTGGAATTGCACTTATTTATTATTTACAATTCCATATATTCGCCCGCTACGCAGATCTCGGCATACACCCGCCAGACAAAGACAATCGTATGAAGAAAGCTGTAAAAGTGACGAGGTAATATCCAAATAAATTTGCATAATTTTTCGTTGCTTTTAATTAAAAGGTAATTTTTTACTTTTCCATCTTGGTTAGCTTAACAATTGGTAACATGCCTTTTAAGAGATCTACGTGAGAATGCAACCCGGAATGTAAGTACAAGAACTTACCTCTTCACATACATAAAAATGACAGAACGTGACAGTTCAGTGCAACTCTGACAAATTTTTACAAAATGGGTGAAATACGGGTTTTCACGGAACTTTGTGATTATTATTCTTATTTTCAACTCTTACCAGATGTATTGCATCAACCTTTACATTAGACTTTATTAAAATGTTAATAATTTTCTATACGTTTATTCTGTTGTGTTTTTAAATGGTCTACCTGCAAACAATTTTTGGGTTATTGCTATGTCATCAGATTGGTTGAAAGACACTTTTCTTTTGCAAGATTTCGCGTACAATTTTTCTTATCTTAAGTATTCAAAATAGTGAGCGCGCTTTCCACTTCACTGACTCATATTACTGCATGCAAGTCGAACTGAACCGAAAAATAAATACTATGCCGAATTACGCGGAAAGCCAGAAGAAAAAGATTGTGGCAAATTAGGCGCCATATTAGATCGTACGGTGGAAGAATTCCTGCAACCTTGAATGATTTGAAACCCAAAACTGATTAATTTTAAGCTAGCATTTAGGATTCTTTGGATGTATTCCGTGCTCTTTTAATGTTAATTTGGTTTAATTTTATTATTATGTTTGTATATACATTCATATTTATTTATATTCATATTTTCGCTCCTTTATAAAATTTTAGGAGTCAATTTTCGAAGACAAATTTATTGTAGATTGTACAAAGGAAACACTGTGCATTTTATTTATTATGTAAACATTTTCTATACTTTAATCTCATATCATCTCCTTCACACCTTCAATCTGTTGCCCACCTTTGGCTGTTTAGCTCATCCTCCAATAAAAATCATATTTTATTTAATCTCAATGGCTTGAATTGATCCGCACGTTTACGAGAACAAATATGTTACTAGAAGGAGTTATACATAAAATACGTTTATTTTCCAACTTTGTGGTGCAGCTGGCAACCCACTCGTCATGAGCTCTGTCAAAAAGGCAAAGCAGTAGCGGAATAAACGGCTAAATGGCAAAGCAGGAGCGGGATAAACTGTTTATTATTATCAATTTATACTTTTATTTGCAATTTAAAAGTGGCGGCTTTTACTGAAATTTTGCATCCGATCAAAATTCATGCCTTTGCATGTCACGAGAATTCTTTTCACCGTTTTTCTTATTTATTGAAAGCAACTCTGTGCTCTCTCCATTCTCAATAGATGGCACTCTTTTTACAAACGGCGCAAAGGAAAAAACAAGTTAACGGCTTTTAGCGAGGACAATTTCACAAGTGCAAGAGAAAGTTTTAGAAAGCGAAAAAATTTAAAAAAAAAACTAAAAATTATCAAAATTTAAATAAAAAACAACAAAAATTGTAAAGTTATAAAAAAAATTGAGTGTATTAGAAAGGTTTAGAGAAAAAGAGTATTAGGATATAGATCATTTAATAAGTTAAATAAGTGTGAGAAATTTGATAACAAAAGTTGAATAAATATAAATAATTTAAACAAATAAAAGTTTATAAAATAAGTGTAAAAAGGGTAACTTCAAGTAACATAAGAGCATTGACGGTAGTGATACGCCGAAATCGGCAGATTATAGAACGATTATCAATTTGCGTACGAAAAGCTTGTATAGCGTCGTCGTGTGTAACGTATAAAGGCATAACTAGTCTACTTTAGACGTACTGCAAAACCAATATCCATGCGAGCACAACCGGGAAAATGTTCACGCAAAACATTTCTCGTTATGACGCTCGACAAATTACCGACGTATAGCGTATAGGGATCAACTTCTTCGGGTTTCGTTGAGAGAGGTTTGAGTGAAGCGTTCGATTTCAGTTCTGCGGTAATAAAACCCGTACCAAAAGGTATTTTCGAAATGGTTTCTATAACTTTTTGAACGTTTGCTTCCCGCTTATGGCGGACTGTACACTAACGACAATAACGACGAAAAATTATCACGGTTTAATTCTAAGCTAACTTGTAAAATAAAGAAAATTAAGAAATTTTATATGAAAACAAAAATTTATTAATAAAAAATAAATAAACATTAGTTACTAAATATCCCAAAGTTTTCCTTTGTTTTGCCAACGGCGCTGCATTTAACAGAATTGAATCCCTTTGATCTGTTATTTAACAGAATTGAATCCCTTTGGTCTGTTAAGTTGGGCCTTTAACATTAGCTGCTTGGCATTTAACAGATTTCAAGACGATTTGGATACTCAAGTGCATTTTGCCTATCTATATTGTATATAATACACAGAGGGTTTTAAAAATATCTCATTCTTTCTAATTTATGTTTTCTTTTTTAGGAGCAACCAAACAAGATTACATGTAAATAGCGGTTATTTAATAAGAGAAGGATGGCATAATTCACGCTTTAGGAAACCCTTGCATTTATTAGTTTATTAAAGGGCAAGTATACGAAGCTATGGATAATCGTGGCTTAGCAATGGATTGTTATGTTCAGGCTTTGTGTAAATCGCTTTACTGCAGATGAGGCCCTCGCAGCCCTAGTTCAACATGAAATGCTTATGGCTTGGGAAGGTTAACATTATGATTGCTTTTTTGTCAACTTTTCGTCATTTTCTCCTTATATCACGTTTCGTTATTTCAGAAAAGGAGCTTCTGCAGCAATTGCCTTTGAAACAGCAATCATCCTATGTCGATGCTAAATTAATTGCTAAGCTATATGAAACCAAATTGAAAAAGTATTATGAAACCATAGGGCCGGTAATTTGTAAATATTTTTCCAATTGTAGTAATTTGAAGGAAATCTTTCCATAGGCAAGCAATAGTATAGAGCAAACACCGATAGGAAATTTGGGCAACTTTAAAACTATTAAAGAGTTGAATGAAAAAATCGAAAACACACGAGCATCTGAAGCCAATATACACAAAAATGTGATGCCAAAATTTATAACACCTTCATCGTCGCATATTATGTCACCGACTCATAAGTACGAATTTGCTGCACAATCTTTTTCTGGCATTGCCTTATCATTTTTTTGCCTTCTTTATTCCACAGAGTCTTTGAAGATTTCAAGGTTCCCAGCTTATCTTCGCACGTTAGCTTAACGCGCGCCTCTTCGCATTGGAACGAATTGCAGTGTACTCATTTCGAGCCATCAGGACGTAATCGGGCTAAAGATGCATGTGATTCAAATACTTGCTTACCTATATCACTTTGTTTAACGCGCGTTAACAAAAGTACTGATTTTTGATCTTCTTCCTGTGGAGCCGCATAATTTATAAGAAAGTATACAACTGAAAAGATTGTCATAAAATCGCACATATTCTTAAAGCCAAGCGTCGCTTCAACCGCAACAAGCTTTTTCTTAGTTAATTTTATTAAAGAGTCTTTTTTTCAGCACTTTCAGCATTCCAATTATCTCTAAACGGTGTATTAGTATTGTTATGAAATTTATGCATACTATCTTTATTGATGACACAATGAACAGCCAATTGACAGATGGACATACAAATATACGGACATGTTTAGGTGCATTTCAAATATAAAACTCGCCAAGAAATTGCATACTTTACGGGGTTTTTAAAGCCGATCTCTGCGCTTTATAGAGACAGGTGTGGTGAATTTTTCCCATTTTTTTCCATGAATGGTACAGCATCGCCCACAGAATTTGCGTTCAAATTTTTGTACATTTATTTGCTGTAGTTAATGAGAAATGAACAAAAAACCACTTTTTCGAACAGAGGTCTTCTCAGCTTACGTGGTACTGAAGGCGGTTTGCCCCATTTTCAATACGAACCTGCGTGCAAGAACTTCCAATTTTTGTGCCATATTTTAGGACGAGAGGTTCCTTTTTTGTGTAGGTTGCTTGTTCTTGTTCCTTTTAGGTACAGGTTGCTTGTTCTTGTTCCTTTTAGGTACAGGTTGGTTGTTGTTCTTCCTTTTTGGATCTTCTTCCTTTGAAGTATTTATTGGTATATATTTGTATTTGACTCAATAAAAAGAGGCAAGTCCTGGTTTGGGAAATGCAGACAGGGCCAAATTACGATGATCTTTCTATGGAATAGTTTTGTAACGATATGATATCGCAACAAGTGTGGCTTTACAACTTTAAAAGTCATCTAAAATGCCCCTTGTTATTAAGTCCTTGTTTTTGCGAAAGGCAGATTCTTCTCATCAAACCTAGACAATTACGTTTATCAGGAATTCCAGTCGATTAATGTACCACTAGCATTGGTCTGTTGGCGAGCGGCGGCATATCTCGTTTGTCAATCAATGAGTGTGTGTCTGAATCTAACCAAAATCGAGAAGTATGTGTATGGAAACTACCAAAAATCAAGGAATGTGTGTCAGATTCTCTGATTAAATAAATTATGATATGTTCGAAAGATTTGTAGTTATTTGTCTCGCGGTTGTTTGTGGGACCATCATAAACTATATTACCTGGCACGGTTTTGTACACCACTGGCTCCCCTGTAGGCCTACATTATAAACTTAAAACTTTAATGTGCATACAAGATCAGGATCGCTGTGCCTGGGTGTTGATATCTCGAAAAGAGAAATATTTTGCATACTGAAATTTTTATATAAAGATGATCATAAACTTGGCCACCATCTGGCCTATGACAGTATCGCATTCCTCTGAAGCGATAATGGAGGCGTACGATTGTTTTTCAATCTAAAATGGAATAAAAAGAAATTAATATATTATACATGTATATATATATTCACATAATTTTCGTTAAACTTGTTGCTTTTATATATTCTTCTGATATTATTAAATTTTCTTTTCGCAATTATTCAATTCCTACAACTGCTTCGTACATTGTATTAACTTTATAACGGAGAAAGAGACTTTAAGTATATAAGCACGGTTTTCCACCTTGAGGTAGGCGCCATAAATAAATGGTTAAACTCCCTGTTGAAAGGCAAAGCACAGAGTCGCTTATAATAAATAAATGGCTAAATGCCCAAATTAACAAAAATGTTAACGCCAAGCAGCTAATGTTAAAGGCCCAACTTAACAGATCAAAGATAATCGATTCTGTTAAATAACAGATCAAACATAATCGATTCAGCTAAATAACAGATCAAACATAATCGATTCTGTTAAATAACAGGCCAAAGGTAATCGATTCTGTTAAATGCAAAGCCGTCGTCAAAACACAGATTCAATTCTGTTAAATGCAGCGCCGTCGGCAAAACAAAGGAAAACTTTGGGATATTGAGTAACTAATGTTTATTTATTTTTATTAACAAGAACGACAACTCTGTTCAAGCGCTGTGGTCATATTTTTCTCTTTGTGAAAAAATTTTTGCAATTTAATTTCTTTATTGCGTTATACGTCTTTAAAAGTTTTCAAACTTATTAAAATTTATTGAACTTTTTGTATGTTTATTGCGAAAAGTGTTCATCGCGGATACCGTACGTGTTTTCCTTTAAATAAATTAAAAAAAAAAAAAGAATTAAAAACATCTGACATTTTATTCAGTAGTTTCCCAAACCTTTTCTAGTGCGTGGTTATTTCACAAATAATAAGCAATAGACAACAATAAGGCATAATGGCCCGGGGCCGCCAGATAAAAACTCGAATAGATTTCATCTATTAAGTGATATATCCCCCCAACGAAAAAAAAGTAAAAATTCAGATTTTCCGGTGTTGCCAATTAGCGATACAACCCCTATTGATAAAAAATATATTGTTATTTCTTCAACCGATGCTAGAATAACAATTTCTCAAATTAGCCCTTTTGCTATAAAAAAAGCTCTAGATAGCATTACAACATACACCGACTCCATCTCGATTCTACGCGATGGGAATTTACTGGTCCTCGCTGGGAACCCGCGCGCAACCGAAAAGCTCATAAAGGCCAAATCTTTAGCTATTTCAGCTAAAGTACATGAGAAACTTAACTCGGTTCGAGGCGTAATTTATGCCCCTTGCTTAAAGCATGTGCCGGAAGATGAAATTGTCCGCGAAATGGGCAATCAAGGAGTGACTGAAGTATATAAATTTACCAAACTGAATGATGACGGAAAAACACGCTCTCCTACAGGAAGGATTATTTTAACTTTTGATCGCTATCGATTATCGCGAACAGTTGATGTGCCGTGGTATAAATGTAAAGTAGAACTATACATCCCAAATCCTATGAGGTGTAAAAATTGCCAACGCCTGAGTCATACGTCAAAAAGATGCACTAGTGCTGCATCTTGTGCTAACTGTGGTCATCCTCCACATATTGAAAGCTGTACCCGTAGTTTCTGCATAAATTGCAATGATCAACACTCAGCGTTAGACAAACAATGCCCATGTTTTGTACAGATGCGTGAAATACTAAATATCAAAACAGAAAATTACTGTAGCATGGGCGAAGCGCGACGCACATGCCGGGATAGAAATCCATCTGTAGCCCATGGAATTGGCAAAAGTAATACCTACGCTGCTGTTGCCTCGCAAATCGAGCCTAGTAAGACTTTAACTCCAACTGATTCCAATGAAAAACCTGTTCCACCATTAACCAAAAATTATATTGCGAAACCAGTTACATCACCCGTCAAAGATAATATTGAAAAAACCAAAGCAACTGCAAATATTGAAAAAATTAAAACAACAACACATATGCTAAAATCTAATAAACCAAATTCTCCAGAATCTCCAGCTCTCAACTTTACTCAACAAAACACAAGTGTAATGAATCGATTCTTTCATCCATTAATCAATCTTCAATTTCAAATTATTTACGTGCGCTAACTCGTTCAAATGTACCAAATCACCTAAATACAGATTATTCTGCTGGAAAGAATAAATCATTCACGAAAAATTCCTATAGTGACCTTCTCGACGGAGACGCTGACATGTCAACTTAACCCTCCCTCCACTCTGCTTACATGTCATTACAATTAAATAAAGTTTTTAAAATTCTACAATGGAACATTAAGGGACTTATTAATATTTTGATGAACTCCGTACACTCATAAGTGATTTTAATCCAACCTTTTTATCCCTTCAAGAAACCCATTGTAGAAGCTCTTTTAATCCTATTCCACCCAAATCATATACTGGATACTTCACGAATGCTGATCAAAACTCATATTCCAAACAAGGAGTAGGTGTTTTTATAAAATCAAATATACCTCACAAACGCATAAATTTAAGCTCAAATATACAAGCCGTACCGACACAAATAATGTTAAATATAAAATTTACAGTGCTTTCGCTCTATATTCCACCTTCGCAATCGTTTTCTCAGCAAGAACTCTACAATTTATTCTCTGTACTTTCCCCCCCATTAATTATATGCGGCGATTTCAACAGCTGGAATACCATCTGGGGCTCAACAGTGAACAACACTCGCGGTACTGTTTTAGAAAAGGCCTTTTTTCAAAGCAACCTTTGCGTTTTAAATGATGGAAAACCAACGCACTTCTCAACTCATCATACTTTTTCACATATTAATTTAACATGTTGCTCTCCATCACTTCTTCCTTTGGTGTCCTGGTCTATTTCTGATTATCTACATAATAGTGATCACTTTCCAATCATAATCGATCTTAAACTTTCAACGTCCTCTGCTACTCCAGCAAAACAGGCCAAATTCCTCCTAGATAAAGCGGATTGGATCAATTACTCCAAACAGGTGGAGTCATTTTTGAATTCAAAGCCATTTAACGGGAACTGCAACCATGATGCTGCTATTATGTCTAAAGCGATTCGCACGGCTGCTCATCTTTCTATTCCTCAATCCAACACCTCTTTTAAACGAGCTAGGGTTCCTTGGTGGAACAACACGCTTTCGTTTTTGAGGAAAAATAAATTGGATCTATGGCACCGCTTTAAGAGATGTCCTGATCATAATCACTTGTTATTATACAATGCTCTATTCAGGAAGGAATTACGGAAATCAAAGGCACTTAGTTTCGAACTTTTCTCGAGACGAATTCACAGAAATACATCAATGAAAGTTGTCTGGAACAAAACAACAGACTTAATGGGACTTCAAACCTGAACGAAATTTCTGCCATCTGCACTCCCAATGGAACTTTAACTGACGCAGATGAGATTTCTAATTACTTTGGAAAAGTGTGATGCGAATACTCCTCTGACAGCAACTTCTCCAGTGCTTTCATTGAAAATAAAAGCACTCCAATATCTCTTCCAAATAATATCGATAGATGTGCCATGTTCCTGGAAAATTGCGTACCTACCTCAGAACTTGGAAGTTGTCTCTCCAATTTGAAGGGGAAGATACCTGGTCTAGACCGCATCTCATACCAAATGATCAGTGCCATGTCTAAGTCTAGTAAAAAGAAATTACTGGACCTATATAATACGGTATTTATGACTGGCCATATACCCTACATGTGGAAACTGGCAACAGTCGTTCCAATTCCAAAGTCAAAAAATGTCTCCATCGCATCAGATTATCGCCCAATTTCTCTTTTACCTTGCCTCTCTAAGGTATTAGAGAAGATTATGGCATCTAGATTATCTTGGTTTCTTGAGTCCAAGAACCTGATAACAAAGCAACAAGTTGGTTTCAAGCGGGGTAGAGGGTGCATCGACGCTCTGTTACTTATTGATTATTTCACAAGCAAAGCAATTTCCGAACGAAATCACGTAACAATTCTCTCAATTGATTTCGAAAAAGCATTTGATAGAGTTGGTCTTCATGTTATCTTAAGACTCTTGAAATCATGGAATGTTGGACCCAAATTCTTCAACTACATCAAATCATTCATGTCGCATCGGCGGTTCAAAGTTAGAATCAACAATCATCTTTCTGATTCCTTTCCGCTAATGAATGGCATTCCGCAAGGATCTCCTCTCTCTGTCACGCTTTTCCAGATCGCTTTCAACGAAATTAGCAAAATTCTTTGCCGTGTACCAAGAGTGGAACATTGTCTCTACGCGGACGATGTATACATTTTTACAAAAGAAAAAGACAACACGAAAGCAATCAACATCCTCGAATCTATTGCATGTGAGATCTCCACGTGGGCAAACTCGTCAGGAGCTAAAATTTCTATACAAAAATCAAAAAAAATGCACGTATGTCGAAAACAAATGTGCGATGCAGGAAGCCTACTGATGCATATTAACGGCTTACCAGTACTAAATATGCAGACGCTCTATGTTCTCGGGCTCACGTTTTCAAACAATTATCGTTGGAAAGCACACTGTCTTCGGTTAAAAAACTCCCTTTTAACAAGGGTAAATTTCATACAGTACGTTGCTTGGAGAAGCCATGCGCATATTAACACTATCGCTTATTTTACCAAAATGCTTGTGTTAAGCAAGATTGACTATGCTTTGATAATTTAAGGCAATAGCTGCAAATATAATATCAACATCCTTAAACCGGTCTATCACCAAGCCGTCAGAGCAAGTTGTTATGCTTTTCGGACGACGCCCATAAATAATATTATAATTGAAACTGGTCTCCGAACTTTAGAAATTAGACTGTATGAGTTAAAAGCTAAAATAGTCCCTAAGCTTCTTAATTCAAACAAATCCATTCTCGGTGATGACGTAAGAAAGGTTATTATTGCGAAGAAAATTCCAAAGTCACCATCTGCAATTGACCATTGTTTGTGCATCGCAAAGGAATTGAACATTTCCTTAAAAATTTCCCGCTCTTTTGGTGTTAAACCTCCCTGGATTTTGAAAGACTGCTCTTTTGACATCTCACTGTCTATGCACAAGACAGAAGATACTCCAAATTACGTCTTCAGGAATCTAATAGCTGAAAAAACCCAAGTATTGGACAGTACTGGTTGAAATCTTTTGTACACAGACGGCTCAAAATCTCCTGGTCTGCCTCCTGCTTGTGCGGTGGTAGATGCTACAGGACGGGTTCTTCTCAACCACATATTTCAAGAAAGCACTTCAACTTTCATAACCGAAGCCAGAGCTATCCTTCACGCTGCCAACCTTGCCCATAAAAACAAACTCAAAACCGTCATTGTAACCGACAGTTTGTCTGTATTACAAGCTGTTCGGAATCCTTCGACTTCGAGATGGAGCACCATCAACAAATTAAGGAATATAATTACTACACCCGAGGGAAAAATTAAAATGTTATGGATACGAAGTCACATCGGTTTATTGGGAAATGAGCAGGCTGATCGTGCGGCAAAGGATGCTGTTTCTGCTCCTCTAATTATGGATGAGGTCATGGAAAAGTTGGATCTTCAAAGATACATTGGAAGAAAAGTTAAACAGAAAATTGCAGAAGAAAATTTCCAAAACCATCATCAACACTACTCTTCCATTAACCCTCAATTAACTCCACCTCTATATCCAACAAATGTTGAGAAAACCAAAGATCCAAACATTCTCGAGAATTCGCCTTGGTCATACTATTGCAACTCACCAATGGATCCTAAAGAAGTCTTCTTCCCCAATCTGCAGTTGTGGACAAACTCTTACTATAAAGCACATTCTCTGCGACTGCCTCAACTTTTCCTTGGCTAGAAGTATTGCATTTGGAACGATTAACCCTTTGAACATTCTACAATCAGCTTCAGAACAGAATATCAATTCTATACATTACTTTATTAATACTACTAAGCTCATTATCTAATGTACATTTTATTATTATTTTTTATAATTAGAGCCGATAGCCTGTGTTGCTAGTGCTCAATATCTTTTTTTAGTCTAAGAATTCATTTCATTAGTCTAAAATTAAAATAATAATAATAATAATATTTTTATTAATAAATGTACGTTTTCATATAAAATTTCTTAATTTGTTCAATTTTACGAATTCTACAATTTATTTAGTATCTAATGTTTCTTTATTCTTTTTTATAAATGTATGTTTTCATATAAAATTTCTTAATTTCTTTTATTTTACAAGTTAGCTTAGAATTAAACCGTGATAATTTTT
>NW_023998490.1:3130634-3196086 GCF_014805625.2 Glossina fuscipes | reverse complement strand
AACAATATTAAAAAATAACAATTTGGATTTTAATTTTAGTTCGCTTACTCTTGCCCGCCCATCAATGCTTAAACTTTATTTGAACACATTTGAATTTCATTATTACCAGCATGTCTCTTAATTTTCGCTCAAAAATTTCAGCAAATGCACAAAATGCTCAAAATCGTAAAAACATTGCTACGGATTGTTTTTAAATGTTTATACGCAGGTTTTAGTTACCAAGCATATATTAAAAAAATCACATTAAGAAATACTTCTTAATGAATTTAAGTTTTAATAATTGTTTAAGTTTCTTACCTATAAATCTTATAAATAATATTATTCAAATAAGTCTTTTTAATTTCTTATCCCTTAAATAATTTAATTCTTTACTATGTACTCTTTTCGACCAGCCAGCATTGTGAAAAGATTACTAAAAATATAAGAATAATAAAAATTATAAAAACGTTATAATACAGAATAATTATAAAAATTTCTGAAAAGAAAAGAATAAGAAAAAAATATTTAAATAAATAATAAAAATAATTTTTCACTTTTCAACTTTTCGCGCTTATTGAAAAACAATAAAATGTATTTGCTCAAACATATGTTTAAAAATCAAGTGTTTCAGCTGTATAATTACAGATGTGTTTCATATCGTCTTCCTCTTGTACTTTTCAACAAGCCAGCAACCGAAGATTTTATTGCCATCTCTGTGTTTCACTTGTTTATAGGCAAATAATACTCTACGAGCAAACAAGACCAAAGTTGATATATATACGTAACGTAAGCGGCAGTTTTTTCTTCTCTTTGAGCGCTGAGGACGTGGAGATTTTTTGTCGCGGAATAATATGCATAATATTCAGTAATATTCAGTAAGTTAGGTAAGGAATGTATTTGCTTTGTAGCGGGAATACGTATTGTGAACGATAAAGATGTGTAGATTTTTTATTACGCGAGATTGTGCGAACTGATATACGTAATTAACCTCCCGGAAGATTAGCAAATTAGTGATTTTCTTGTAGTGTAAAAATTAAAAGTGAGTGCGCGGGTTTTCTTTTAATTAAAAACTATGTTAAAATATTCATAAGCAAACAAAAAATAAACGCGTTAATATTATTTAAAAAATTGAGAGAGTTGTACAAATGAAAAGTTGTACCGTATGAGAATAATAACAACAAAATAATATACGAGAAATTAAACCAAAATAAATAAATAAATTAAAGTCGATTTTCATCTTTTTAAAATTTTTTTTTTTTATAAAAAGAGTTTGTAAATATCTTATCCCGAGAGTTTGTGCGAAATAATATACTTAAATATATTAATACTGAGTAGAAAACTTAAAAGACAGTAAATAAATTATCATGAAATAGTTTAGAAAATATTTTCTCTTTGAGAAAAGATTGTGCAAATTTTTTGCTAATGAAAGATGTGAGGAAATTTCAAACGAAATTAATATTTAAATAAAGCAAAAAAAATTTGTTGTTCAAAATAGAAAAAACAGAAAGTGAAACGTGATTAAATTTAAGTGTGCGTTTATGTAAGGAAAAGAGATATATAATATAAAAAATTCAACATAAACAGTTCGTGTTTGGCAGGAACGTAAATAATAATAATAATACATGAATTGAAAAATGTAAACGTGATAAGCAAAAGAAGAAGAAAAGGATTTGATATCGTATGCAATGTAAAATATAAATAAAAAACAAAAAAATCATGATAATTTGTTACATTTTATTAATTAAATTTTATAGGAAAAAGTAATTTTGGTAAATATAAAGAGTAAATTAGGGGTATGCACGAAGTTTCGAACTCAATCTAAATAAACTATAAGCGTTTTTAAGTGCAGATATATACACGCTTACATATCTCTCCACACTAAAGAAATTTAATGACGTTGAAAGGGCGAAAATAAAATGCTGTGTAAATGCAACCAATACAAAGCTACTCACATATACCAAAAACTCGCACACTTGAAGGCACGCACATACAACAACAACAACAATGATACAATGCTAAGCTTTGGAGCAAAATATTCATTCAAGCATTCGCACAAACGCCAACACTCATATTTTATGCTTCTTTTTAGAACAAATGAAAATCACTGAATCTGACGTAGAATGCGAAGAGAGGGGAAAACGAAGAGTATAACATTTTAACGTTGTACGCAATAAAACGTACAAAGCCCTCTACTTGAGAGAATCGCATAGGCACATATATTCTACAAACTGCTAACTTGCATGAATTATGATCAATATATATATATAGACTATTTGTACTATTTGTAAATTCATAGCACAGCAACTGCAACAAATATTACAACAACAACTAAGCCTATGCAACTAACGAAGTATTTTAGAAACAATAATAGAAACGACAGTTCGTTCGTTCTGCAAGCCACAACATTAGTAGGGTTTATTTTTACGTTTTTGTGAAATCGTTAGTTTCCATTACAAGGTATTAAACATGTACAATATTTACAAACTTGACATGTTAATAGGTAAACGAATGAGACTGAGTGAGTGAAATTGATTGAGGTACACAAGTAATACAATATAGTTTTTAAAAGTATTCTAACGGAAACGGAAATTTAAAGATTTCTTTTTTTTTCTAATCCATAACAGCGATGTGCAGTGCTTAAAAATATGCATCAAATTTATATATATTTTTGATCAGTATGAATGTCGGAATCGATTTAGCTGTGTTTATACGCCCGCCTTGGCTTAAAATTGTCGTCCTATAGCTTTCGTTAAGGTTAAGGGCAAAACATTCGATGACAATTATTGAAAGACTCTTGACAGAAGTTGGAGTGACTAAATAAATGACTCTTCGTTTAAACAACTACAATAACGTTTTTGCAAATTGTACGCTTTTTCCATGCTCTGTCTTCACTCAATCGCTATTAAAGATTACATAGCACATATGAAATGTGCTGGAAATATAAAAGAATTCGGCTCAAACCGAGTACAATTTTTTTATATTTTTTTGTTTGTAATTACTATTTATTATTGCTACAAGAAAAAGAACATTCTGCGAAATCTCTCTTGAGCTGCCAAGCGTTAGACTTGAAGACATAACTGAATTTAGTTCTACTTAAAATTTTACGGTATTCTGACCTTAAAAGCCTGAAAAGCAATTGTGGTGGGGGTAACAAGTGTTGTGAAGAGGGCATCTGTGAGCGCGTATGCACATAAATCGGATTTTCTATGTATTGAGGAAATGAATTTTTGAACACGAGTACACAGTGCGCGCGCAATAATAAAAATAAAAAAAGCAAAAAAAAATCAAAACTTTTTTCATTGAAAGGAATGTATTTTTTCAGATAGACAAAGTAAAAAAAATATTTTAAAGAAAAAAAGCTACAACATATCATTTATTTTAAAAACGCACATATGTATGTATGGCTATGTATATATAAAAATTTTAAAATCCCAATAACAAAAACGCTTAGAAATGTATTAAAAAATATTGATACATTTTTTATAAATGGAAAATAAAATAAAATTGAACAAAAATATATTTTGGTATATTGACAAATGGCTACAATGAGGTTAACATTTATTTATGTAAAAGTTACTTACATTCAATATAGCATTATGCAAATACACAATATATGTCCTCTGCCAGCAGAACTAACAATCAGTCCATATATTCAGCGACCAATCATCACTTAACCTTACCGAGTGTGAAAAGTATTTCTAAAAAATAATAATAAATAAATAAATAAAATAAACAAAAGCAACAATTACGTTTAGTACGCAAATACAAAAAAAAGAAGTAGAAGAAAAGAAGAAGAACGACAACAACAGCAACTTGTTATAGCATATATAACACTTTACATACACACTCGTCAAGGACATGTGTCTGCTTAAAAAACTGTACTGGTTTTTATTGTGCCTAACATCTGGCCCGCCTAGATATCATAAATAACAAAAACAAGAAAACAACCGCAACAACAATATATTTTGATAGTACATATATCATCCTTCAGTAAAGATATTCTTTAAAAATTTCACCCCATTCAATATTACAAGAAAGGAATATAAATATCAGAATCTTTGCAGCGCCAACACTATCAAAGCGGCAAATCAACAATCAAACTATCGTAACGGCATTAGCCTTAAAGCTAGCCATTCAAGTATTTCTTAGAAGTTCTTGTCTTTACCTATTCAAGTTATGTTGTTTGTTGTTGTTTTCAAATTTTCTATGTTGCTTGTTCCTTCTTCGCTGCTTCTTATTATACATAACGAATAAATAAAAGAGAAGAAAAAACGCGAAAAGAGGAAACAAAAAAAGGCGTTTTGTTTGCGGGGCTTCTTCTTTGCATCTTTTACGGTTTTCTATAAATGTATAATAATATAATGTGAAACAAAAAAGCAACAGAAGAGTGAAAGCTAAAGAAGAACTTCACATTTTAATATACGCAAGAGATTCGCTTAGTGAGGAGCATTTTATTCTGTTAAGATTATACACATTCTACGCATTACGTTTTGTTGGCTTCACAAACACAATCACAAGAATGGCAAGACGCAAAGGAAGCGGTAGAGGAAGTAAGTATGAAAAAAGTTTTAATTAAATTTTCCTTTTAAGTTAGCAGCTTATGACAAAGTATGCAGGCTGGTCCACAAAAGATTTTAATATTTATTACCGTAGAGCATTATTGGTCAAGAGTGATTATTATTTTTACTTTTAGCAGAATTTTATAAAAGTAAGTCCTATAAAAGCTGCTTATTTTAAAACTGCTCTATTTTTATACTATACAACCTGCGGTAAGCTTTGAAATCGACCGACCTTTCATAATACTAGTTTAGAATCGATTTAGGCACGTGTGTCCATGTGCGCGTCTATTGTCTGTCCATGTACTTTTGCGGTCAACGTAAAGATGAGAACGTGTGATATATTTTGAGGAAATTCGTTATATTGACTTATTTTGTCCCCAGGATGGACTTTATTGGAAAGGGATTGTATTTGATCATTTTTAGCATCACTTCCCATGTAATGCTTCATTATGAAAAAGTCGTTGTACGGTGCAGCTAAAAAAAATGAAGTTTTTATATAACATGAAATTCTAATTTTTACGATGAAAATTGGTCAATAACCTTTATTTGACATAAAAATTTGCTATAGCAACTTTAGACCACATAGATGTAATCTTTCGAGCTCATCCCATAGATCTAATCTTTCGAGCTCATTCATGGAAAGTAAACCTTTATGTGGGAAAAACTTGTAATTTTTAAAATTCTGTTATGAAAATCGGTCAATAATAGTAACTTTACGTAAAAATTCATTACGGCAAAATTGTAGCACGCAGGCCCGTGCATAGTTTGTTTGGAAAACACGATATAAGCCTTGGTTGGTCTGCTCGCCTATAATTTTTTTGCTTGCTTCCATTATCATCACCTGTGATCCTGCATCCCCTGCGTTTTTTTTCTTTAGGATCTATCCCATCGCATGTAAAAATTTAGAAAGAATTGATTCAAATGCAAAGCTGCTCTTAAATTCTTTGAGAGTTTGAAGTGGATTTACCTCCAATAAGTCTTGGAATTCATTATCTTAGAACTTTTTTGGTTCTCCAAGCCGGTCTTTGTCATCACATCAAAATCAATACTTCTAAACCGCTGAAACCAGAACCAACAATTGGAACGTGCTGCAGCAGTATTACCATAAGCTTCTAAAAGTGCTTGATGAGCTTCGGCAGATTTCTTCAAATCATGCAACGAACGTAATGAATATCGAAAATGCAATTTTAAACGATCCGTGATTGGCGTTTGTATGCTAAGTGAAAAACTGTTATTTTATGTAGAGAAAGGTCGATTTCATCGAACTTAACCGTTGCACAATTGGCCTGAGTGGCCATGTAAAGAAGACTAGCAACCCAATGGTCGTGAATTCAAATCTCAAGTGCGGTGATAGAGTTTTTAATAAAGCCGAAAGCCTTAAATATACTAGTGCTTTAAGATTTTTTAGTCTTAGAATTTATTCTCTGGCTAAATTTATAATATTAATAATAACCGTTGCGTACATTGATATTTCGTGTTACTTTATTATTTCCGCCGATAGATGCCGCTGATTAGAAGACTTGCAAGAATCGACCTGTACGGTTAGACTAAGACTTGATTAATCGAAAATCCAACCCAGACCTAGACCATATTTTCTCAATAAGCCACGATTAAGAATATTTCCTACTCAAGCTAGCTGGATGCCATTGAAAAAACTTGAACAAAATGTATCGATTTTTACAAATTTGCTCTATGTGAAGAAATAAATAAATAAAAATTACGAAAATTGAAACTCGAACCAATTCTTCTTATCACTGTGGAGCCTCACCGAGTTAAATCTAGGATTCATTTAGTTGATTAGGTGTAATATATTTTTTCAGTCACAAAAAGGTCAAACAACACATATATTAGTGAAGAGTAGCAAAGGGAAAGGAGAGCTCAACATAAACGACAAAAACAAGAGAATTTAAATATTAAGATATGAAAAAAGAATAAAAAAATTAATGAAAAATAGGAAAGAAAAGAATAATTGCAGAAACATTGTAGAAAAATTTTCAAAGAACACAAAATACAACATAATAAAGTAAAATGTATACAAAAACAAAAACAATAATGTAGACCTCAAAAGAACTTTTGAAAATATTTACATATATCTATATATCTATATATATATATATATACATTTATGTATACATATTGGTATATATGTATATAAATATGTATATGCATATATAGAAATATATATGCACGCTTTTACTTGCGTATACATAGCCGTATGCATAAACTCTGTGCTGCTGAGAAAACATAAATCAAAAGTAATATATACTTATAAAGATACAAACACACTCATATATATAGTTCTTTATTTGTACATCGTATAGATACATACATATATATATATATATATAAAGTAATATATACTTATAAACACACAACCACACTCAAATATATAGTTCTTTATTTGTACAACATATAGATACATATATATACAGCAACAATGTCATGCCATGTGCTGCTATTGCTGACATTGTGTATAAGTATGTATCTATATATTTATATACATAAAAATATACTCTATAGGAACTATGGTTACTTGCTTGTGTACGCTTTTGCTAACCAATTCTAGAAAATGTATGCATTTGCCCCACAGCAGCAGAAGCAGTCGGAATGAAAGCAAGCAGCAACAATCTATAGAAAACACCAGCATAACGTCTACTAAACAGGTCGACAGACACACTGACTAACGAACGAATTAACCGTCATGCATAGAACTGAACCACCACCACAACCAACGTAAGAACGAACATTTCGACGTTTGTACGATTGCGACAAACAGACGCCACAAAAGCAAACACACACACAACAAAAACAAACACAAAAAGCTTGAATACCTTGACATAACTTGCGACTTGAGTCTCTCCACTCAGTATAACAGTATATGCATTGGGTGCATGTATACGCTTTGCGAAAGGACTTTTTCAGTATAATTTAAACGTTTAGTAAAAAAAAAATTGCATTAAGCATTTTACTCAAAACATTGTTCGTCGTTAGCCACTACTTTTACTATTTTTCTGGTGCGACATAAAATTCATTTTGAACGGACAGACTATTAATTTAGTTTTGAATCTAACCACGAATGGACAAATTTTTAAGTAGCGTTTAACGTTAAAGAAAGTATTAATCAAAGAAAAATGTTTGGGTAAATACCTGGATGAAGGCAGAACTCTCTCGTTCAGGCTTTCGGATATTTCCTGGAAGGGTTTTACATATAATGCGGTTTTAGTGGTGTAACACAACCTTGGTTCCACAACGCTTGACGTCTTACGCTTAACTAATTCATCTGACCTGCACGTCTGCTTGACATTTGAATATGTCTTTTCGTGTACTGTGATTGATTTCTTTCCATTTACGGGTCCAATTGCCATAGGTGCGCTAGCAGCTTATTTCCGCCAAGTTCCAAAAAGCACATTATACAGTACATCTCCAGTTGACTCATTCAAATGGGCATGGCTCGCTTGGCCCGCACCAAGTTTACTTTGGCCTTGAATACCTTTTTCCCTTAAACATGAATGCAGTTGCGTTAGTTGCTATTAGCAGGGTACTTTGGCGTTTGTTCCTAGAAATGCGTAGAACACTGCATCCACTGCGTCCTCACAAGTTGATCTTTGGGATCTCACGAGTAACAATTTTCCCCGCCCGCATCAAGTTTTTTTTCGGCTTCAGATATTTATTCCTTTAACGGCTCTTTTCCCTTCTTGCGTATAGTTTGTTCCAGCAGCGGTTCCTTCGTCTTAAAGCAATTTATTGTACATCCATACTTCCAATTAGGGCATCGTAAACATGTAATCTAAGTCATGCATGTTAATGGTTCGCCAGAAGCGTTCGAAGCCGTGTACCCGCGAATTTAATAGAAAAATAAAAGTTTTCTGAGCTTTTTTTTTTGTTTTTGGACATAATTCGAGCTATTCAGAAGTCAAAAAAAAAAATTATGTTATTTGCTCTCTATTGCTATGGCTAGACCTAATGTTAGTTCTTGCATATGACGAATTCATAATATTGCGTAATATGATATAAACGAATGCGTCTCCTTTTGAAAATTGTTTAAGTCCGATGCATACACTCAATATGTTAAACTAAAGAACAAAAAGAAAAAAAACAAAAGCAACGAGAACAACAAAAACAACAAATAATATAAAATATATTGTGTCTGTGCGATTATATACATATATATGCTGAGTCTATGTGTAGATAAGTGAAATTGCTGTGGTATTGGTGTTCATGGCAGACGCTTGTGTATTATGAAGTAAAGAAGAGAAAAGGAAATAAAAAAACACAATTGTGTGGCGGATATATTTTAATTTTGACGTAGTGAACCCCCAACAACAACAATGATAACGACAACAATAGCAACAACATTCTCATCAACATCAGATGTAGAATGCGAAAGGCAAGAACGCAGAGCTAGTCAGTGGTAACAGTAACAGCAATAGCAACAACAAAAACAACAACAACGATGATAAAAAGCAACAAGATCACAACAATAATAATGCATAGTAATAAATAGCAACAGTGGCAAGTTTGGATTGAAGAAGTAAAAGATTAAAAATAAAAAAATATAAACATGAAGGCACATGTGTGGATAAGTACACATACATTTCCATGTACTCGCTTATACATGTATAATTATACTTATTGTTCGAGTTCAGTTCACAAGTAGTTGAGTACATATGTGAGTTACTTCACATTTCTTTTACGGTAATATTCTCGTAGTCAAAGGAAAGTGTATAGTTGTTGCTTCCCTTCTCGCTCGACGCGTTCGCGTTCTACTTAAGAGAATAAATAAATAAAAATTTTACTGAACAATGTAGGTATAGGTGGTAGAAACGACAAACACATTCATTTACGTATTCCTTTTACTTATAGCTATTGCCATCACACACAGATTTAGGTACACACAAATGTTGTTTTTCTATGTGCGTGCGTGTATATCTTAACATATTTATCGACGCATCATAGCTTCTTTGAAAGTCATTTACAAAGAAAATTCTTATTAAAGCAAAAGACATCAAAAGAAAACAAGTGTGTGAAAACTGCACACACACACACTTGAATTCGTAGTTTACTTACTCTACATTTACTGTACGTAGTTAGTCAGAATCGCATACGATGCATGTATGCACAATCGAAGGATATTTTCAATGGATGAAAACAAAAAAACAAAAAAAATTATTACTTAACTACTTACTAAGGAGAGACAAAGATCTTAAGAAGAATATTTAACATCTATACCTTTAAGCAAACGAATAAACATTCAGTATCGGATTTAAACTTTATGTTTGTAAAGCTAGAACCAAAGTTGACAGATACCACTAGATTATTAATGCGATCGTAAGTTGCATAGCAATGGCGAGTTAAAATTTTACTCTCTACACCAATCAGCCTAATAGAATGAAATCTTTTTCCCATCCAAACCCGTCCTTCTTCATCAGATCTAGAAAGTGTAGAAAGCGTAGACAAACTTTGCATAGTAATGTCATAAAGCCAGATGGAAAATACTAAAACAAAGTAGGCTTTTGCTGGCATCTGAAGGCTTGACTCCTCATTTTTGTAGAAAGATTTATGTAGGATTTATATAAAGGAACGGCTTCACGACTAGACTTACTTAAACTAGTTACAGAGCTAAAGTTACAGGTTTTCACATTTTATATGAGCTGATTTGTAGGCCGATCAGGCTTACTTTCAAATCAAATCTCTGATCACCAACAAAGATTATGCAGTATGGGTTCACTATCTGCAAGATTGAAAAGATTAGAAGAACGGACGGATAGGACTGAATCTTACCTATAAAAATCTTATTCTAATCGAAAAAATATATCGAACACTTGGACGTCTTTTATATATTTTTATACCCCCAAAAAGTTTAAAATTACATTTTTGTGGATGTATTATGCAACACGCCAAACTGCTTGACGTAGATGCATATTGCATTGTACCACTCGATCCAGAATTAATTTCTGAATCGATTTAAGCTTGTCTATCTGTTTTGGCGAAATTTCGTACATTAATGTGCTTCCGTGTAAGCACAAATTGAAAATTTTTTAATCGGACCGTCTTCCATATAATGCCTATGTTTGAAAAGTCTGTAGGGTGGTGTAGTTTATTTAATAGTGAGCAGTCATCCCCTATAGTGTTTTTACTTGTTCATGACTAAAAATGGGAGGAAAACGTGAATACAATAGGATTTATACTGCGTATTAATAATATTCCTAATGCGATTGTACGCCGGAATTAATTATTGCGGCCGACATAATCGTCTCCTGTTGAAATCGTTCTATCAGCGGTGAAGCCAAATTATAGCTCTCAGCTTTTAACTCTGTCAGCTATGAAATATCTCTCCTTCGCGAAAGAGATGGACAATGAAAATATTTAACCACAGTTGGTTGCTCTTTTCCCTTATTAGCAAAAATGAAAGCGACCTGCTTGCCAGACATCGTTTTGATCAAGCGCAAATTAAAGCTAATGGATTCTACAGAATGCCAAATGGTAATACGTAAAAACTAACTGAATTCTAGGGATTGCCTTAGGCAAATGTGTTCGAAATTGTATAAGAATTTCAATCGGCCACAACCCTTGAAAGGAAGGCATTCCAAGACAAGCTTACGCCTAGCAGCTAAGAAGATTATCAGAATAGATTATCGGAATAACAAAACTCTACAATCTTCCATTGTGTGCACCGGCACTTTGCCTATGAAGGGCGCTCGACATGTTGTACAGGCGATCGGCCCATTTAAACTTTGCCGAAAACGCTCAAAGACTCGTTTACAGATATGCTCGCATTACGCAAGATCCGACTTTACCTCTATACCTTTTCTTCAAGTACAAAGGCCCCCCAAAAAAACTCTGTGTTCAAAAATTCAACTACAGTTAATTAAATTAACCATCTTTAGCATAAATTTCTTACTAAGACTTTATGCATATGTCTGCTATTAAAAATCATACCAATCACAATGTTAAGTGAGTAATTGGTTTGCATTATTGAGTAATATGTGGTGACATGGCAAAATCCTAATAAAATCGAGGCCGTCTCTGTGCATGGCCCAGAACTTCTTACCTTGTGCTGGTAATTTTTTCGTTTCTCTTGTTTTGTTTTCTTCTTGTTCTACTGCCAACTCAATGATGACATATCGTCTGCTTTCCTTCCTAAGATGTTTAGTATAAAGCACACGACAGAATCAATGTCGTTTTAAATGGAATGAAATTGTTCAGAAGAGATTTTCTGAAATCTGCTGAAATTACGCGATAATCGATCGCATATATTTAACAAAAATGCAATGATCAAAAATTTCCAAACATTAACAAAGTTCAGATTTTTATTTGGATTCGTTATACGCTACAAAAGCAGCAATCAAGATAAGATAGTGCCTGCGACCAAAACTCATTTCAGACTACAGTTAGCACTTAGTCACAGGCGGGCAGTTAAGTCATATATGAACAAGAAGAAGCATAAAAAAAAGCTTCTTATTCAATACGCACGCATGCAACACTATAAAATTTGCATGATTTTACGTGTCACACCCCATAATAAACGGCAACAGCAACAGCAACAGCGTAGAGAACTAAAGTCTACATAAACTTTATATGCACAAACATTTATATATTTCCATTACATATTTGTATATAAATATATATATATATATATATATATATATACTTATATACTTATTCTTTATTTATGTAAACATATATATAAATACAAACATGTGCACAAAAATATACGCCCAAGCACATAAAAAAGGTATTTAGTTTCGTTAGGAAAACCGTTTTTTAAAGACACCATCGCTTAATAGAAAATATGGAAAATAAAACAAAAGTAAAAAAAGAATTAAAAAAAAAAGGAATGAATACAAAACACTTACCCACACACATAAGATACTTACTGAACATAAAATACGTACTGAACTTGTTCAGTTCAGCTGCGCCAAGATTATCATTACTTATATCGCGCATGTATGAGTGTGTTTATGTGTGCATGTCTATGTGTATGTCTATTTTTGCTTTGTACGTACTTGCCTGGTCTTTAAGCTTGAAATTCATTCTGTAGAATGTTGGGGATTCCCTTACGTAATGTGTGCTCAGCACAAATAAGCTTCAAGCAAACACTACCACTGCTACCACTTTTTTATCGACATTACAATTCGCAGCAGCAGCCGCAGCTGTAACAACAACAGCGGCGCATACAAAAGCAATGCAAAGCAACCCATTATGATCGTATACAAGTCCATGCATGTATACATAAGTTAGCACACATAAATACACACACACACACACACACACACATACACACACATACACACACACACATGCCCACATGAACATACAAACACGCAAACTCACAATTAATGGCTTGCCTGCATACACCAATATAGAAGAAATAAAAAATAAAAAGAGAAAGAGAAAGACAATAACAACTACAACAACAAGCATATTGCCAACAACGTTTACAACGTCATTATGAACTTTGAAAACATTGTTAAATAATAATAACTTGAAATTGAAAAGAAATGAAAGAAAAGAAAATCATTAAAACAAAAATGCAGTAAGAGAACTGCAGTCAAAAACGTAAAAAGCAAAAAATAAAAACAATATGAAAACTTTTCCAAACGAACTTTTTTCAACCATGCATCCAAATACACGTTTCCTAAGTTATACAAAAACTAGTTGAAAATAGTTTTCCTTTTTTCTTTTTTTTTTTTGGTAGGCATTCTCACCTGTAATGGAAAATAGTATTGAGCAAGTCCATTTAGAAATTTGATTCCCAGGTAGCTCCTTTCCGTCAAGCATAACATACTTTCTAAGGGATAATTGGACAGAAAGCTCTCCTATTAACTCAAAACTAATAAAACTTGGAGAAACTCGTACATAACGCCATGATCCTTGAGATAGTCAGGATGAAATTATCACTATAGTTTCTCGCCAGGCTGTTTATGAGTAGGTCTAAGCTAAGAGCAATATGCGATTTGCGCGACGTTTAAAGTAAGGTGCGTGGAATATCGTAATTGAAAAGTTTTTATCCTTGCTATCGTAATTGTCAAACAGACCGACAAGCATTAGTAACTCAATAACGGCTCTGCTAGGATGTAATTTTGACATATTTCCAAGGATTGATATTGCTGGGAGGAATATCCGTAACTCCGTCAACAGCAACATTTGTGAGTTTCTTTAGCGCTGTCCGTCAGTTTATCCAGCCATATCCGTGGATCTGTCTATCTAGATTCGCGAGTTCTCGTTTCTTTGTCCGTAAGTGTGTGCAGCCTAATGTTTAAGCCCATCGCCCCATACTTATGATGATGAAACGGTCTGGAAATGTAAATAATTCGCATATATTGATCGAAAGGTTGCTACGAACATGATGCAGAGCCATCTAGAAAATGAATGAAAATACTCTTCGGTTCCATGCTTTTGACAACGGAACGAGATAAACTTCGTTATTTATCGTCTTGACAACAGTCTGTACAAAATTAATATCCACTACACTGAAGAAAGCGAAAAATTTCGTTAGCTTGTAAATAAAACTTCAAACAATTGGAAATCAAACTGAATTTAACATGGATTGCATTTAAACAAGTTGTTTTCGGGAAGATGGATCAGCACGTGTAGAAGCACATAAGTAAAAATTGTTACGTGCAAATGTTCTCCACTCATTGCTCCCTTTGCTTGCAATTTGCAGCTTACTTTAGTAACAATCGTCATCTGCTTTCCATTCATCCACTAATCGTTACAATTGTGATTACCGTAGAATTTAAATGAGAATGGCTTGTGCAAGGACTGAACGATTTTATTTTCCAGAACTCTTTTGATATAAAAATAAATAAAAGATTTCTTTCTTCAAAATTTTCATGGCCGGTCAGTGGCGTCTCCAATATGTCAATATGCACAATACCATTTTTATTCCAGAACATGTACTGGATCTGTAGTCTTTTAGGAATTTAGTTTTTTTACGCCCGACTTCCTGGCCAAACATTAAGACACCAGTCTAGAGTTAAAGTCTGGGTTTATGATGGCACGCCGTAGACCTAAGCTTAATCGACAGTTAGCGGATTATTCAATAAATAATCTCAATTGACGCCATACACCAAGCATCCTTAACTCTATCCTTCTTTTGCTCACCGGACAAGAACCTCGGTATCCACTTTGCCTGCTTGTCGTTTTAATATAGGCGTTTAATTGCTAATGAGTTATAGTGTTTCGGAGAAGTCATTGTTTAGTCCAAGAAGTGGTAGAAGGAATGGTATTCAGCAGCAACCGAATCTTTTATATGCATCACCCTTATCTTAGAAATGGGAAAAACTACATTTCTATACTCTATACTCTATGATATTGCATGGTCACGGCCTATTTTGTTTTACTTTTATGCAAGTGCTGCAGGACTACACATAGAGTAATAAACAGCGTAAGAGTAAAAAGCCAAATCTTTTTATTTTTAAACACAGAAGTGGCCTCAACTTATGTTGGACCGTGTCGTGCCTGTTAACTGATTCGGCTCAAACACAAGTGCAAGAGCTGACGCAGACAGATAGACAAAATGAATATAAAAATATTCTCATTCTGTTTCTATTTATTAATAATTGCACAAAAATTGACAAACGTAGAGACAGCATGATTCGTTGGACACTGAAGCATTTTATATCGCCTTTTTGTCTTTCCTAGTTTTTCCTTTTACTTTGCTTATTGCAAAGAATTCAAAGAATCTTGCCTTGCCAGCTCACTGTCCTTAGATACATACCCTATTTGATTACGACGTACGGTAAGCAGAATAGAATAAAAGGCTTTTCATGACCATATAATAGGGTACTAACGCTTGTAGAAATGCTTACTCATATTAAATATTCTTAAATTGTATGTTTTAGCAAAAGTATCCATATGATGTGGTGTCGCCTGTCTATGTCCCGCTCTTGAATTGTGTTTAAAGCAACACTTCTTCTTCCTGTACGGAGCTGAGAGTTTTGTTTTCATTTCGAAACATTGCCTCACTTTTGCACAAGCGCCTTCAAGTAACGTCTCTTACATACTTTCCTCTCACTTCCTTCTACTTTTCTAGCATTCTTTATACTTTCTCTGTAAAGTTCTTCTTTTAGAACACCTCGTCTCTTTCTTTTCCTTTACCGTACTCGCTTATGAAAAGCATTTTCAATAATAAGTGTAATCTGCTTCCTTCAATTTCTACGTATGTACATATACGCGTGTGCTTGTTCAAATGTACGTGTGTGTGTTAACTGCCACCGATTTGTTCCTTTACTATGCGTGCATACGCTCTTATTCACAAATACTTTCTTTCAATTATATGGGTATAGGAGTACCTGCACCATTATCTACAAGTACAAGTGTGTGCTTGTGTTGTGTTTTCAAGTTTTCCAATATTATAATAGATGTATTTGTGAGCGTTTCTCATTATGGTCTGACAATTGAGGGCTGACGGTGGGTTTCTCCATTCATTTCTCGGTTGCTACGTAAAGCTTTAGATTTTCTATTTAATTCTCTTTTCTTCATTGTTGCTTCTGCTGTTGTTGTTGTTGTTGTTGTTGTTGTTGCCGTAAGGGCTCTTCTTTTTATCAAAGTTACAATTTCATGTTATTAAAATTCACTCAAACACACGCGCTGCATAAAACCTACACTCAAAGAAATGCAGAAGTTTTTTGCTAAAATGATGGAATTTTTTCTTTGAACAGAGGAGAACGACACAACATTAAAATTTCGTACAAAGCAGACAATTTCTTTTTTTAATCTCAATCTTTTTGAAATTTGACGACTCGACCGTGAAGATATTGCGAAATTGAGAGAAAATTTTAAAACTGAAAATATTTGCTATCAGTAAAAGACTATTTATGAAATTCGTATGTGACACAAAACCAGAGGAATTTGTTATTGCGTTTCAATCGAAAGCTTTTATTTCCAGTAATAGCTGCCCTTGAAATGCAAAATTTTCCAAAGAAATTGCGATCTTTGAGGATATTTGGGCGAGAATTGAAATCTCAGTTTTCAACTTCAGAAGATCCGCTTCTGACATGTAGACGGCAGCATATCGGGGATATTGTAAGAGTTAAATAAAATTACTTTGAATAACAAGTTGTTAGGCCAAAGCTCTAATTATTAATTATTATTACAGTTTTTATCAAAAGGAATCAGAAATAATTCTTAATGTTCTTTAGTTTCCAAACATCATCCAGAAATTAATCCAACCTTTTTGTAATAAAAAAATCGTTAACAGAAGAACTAATACAATTCAGGAAATGTGATAAAAAGTTACTCTCCCGGCGCAGATATGTTCACATAATACTATAATCGAAAAGGTGCATAAGGATTTTCCGTCTAGGTCGCATAAAGTTATTCAGACCAGATGGTTTTTTCTTAAATTGGCCTCACACTAACTAATTATTGTACAGACCAATATCTTTCGTAGTTCGGCGGTAATGCTTATTACCCTAAAAGTTGAATTTTTCGATTCGGCATTGATTTTTGTAGCGATTTAAGGTTTGAAAACTTTAAATATTATAAGGAGAAGATCTGAAACGTGAGACAAACAATGAGAGTTGATTGCCTATAATTCCATCGAAAATAATCACTCGAGCCACGCGTGGCGCTCAAATAATATTTCTTCGCCAGAAGGGATTTATAATGCTCCTCAATCGTGATAAACCAAGAAAATTTATTACTTTTTGATTACAACTATATCCTAGGAATGTACCATATTTTCAGATAAATTGTTCAGATAGGCCAGTCAATAATTTTCGGGACTAAAAAAGATAACATTTTTATTGTTTTCAATGTTTTAGTCAACACTGTCGCGTTTAAGAGGATTACGGCTGTCGAACGCCAACATTTGAAAGCTTTTCTTATAAAAGCATTTGCCAAGATCCTTAAAATACGCTTCAGTTTCTGCAACGACCACACGATTTGATGCAAATTTTTTTGCTTGGAGCATTCGTGTGAAATTTTCTAGAATATATTTTTTTTTTTACTATCCCGGTAGCGAGTGAAGAAACGTTATAGGTAGGGAAGGAGCAAACAAAGTTGCTTGCGTTCGTTCGACATGAAAGTAATAACCTTCGGACCGGTGGCAAAGATTTGGAGAATACAATGCAACAATTCGAGCTTCAGTAGATGCAAGTTTGCTGGTGCAGTCATAGGTTTGTGACAAGGTGTATTTACAACAACGAAAGCTGTCTATTCTTCGTTCCATATCTTTAAGCTGCGAAATTGCAAGAAAAATTTTTAACCTTTTTTTTGATATTTTCGGTGCTTTGTACTGTAAACATTGTATTATCGGTGTCCCTATAACTTCCTTAAAATTAGCCAATCGGAGCCAAAATGTTATAGCTTAGGTTTTTTAAGCCAAAGTTGACTATGAAAGTATTTATACCTATCAAAAAAAAACACCGGAAATATGAATTTTTCTACATTTTTACACGCATCACTGAACAATGCGAAGGAAGCTTCAGAGACTCCACAAATCGATTTAATCATGTCCATCGATTAAGCATGTATTGCAAGCATTTTGCTGGCTGCAAAAGTGAAGCTATCCGCTTCAAATTTAACTTTATTTAAGATTTTCTTGTTTGCTTACGAAACATTGAAACTTGCTTGGTATTGAAAATGCGCAAAATCGGTCGAAGGACATGGCCAAACTACCACGTAAACCGGGAACACCTCTGTTCTCCAAAAGGTCTTTAGCATCGTTGCCTGTTTGATCGTTACTCATAGACTGCAGCAAATGAATCTACAAAAATTTGAGCGCGTATTTTATGGCCAACGCTGAAATATCTGTGCAAAAATGAAAACAATCAGCCACGCCTACTCATTTTTATAGCGTATCATAATTTTTCATTTTTTTCTTTTTTTTCTTCGAAGCAAGCTTTAAAAACCCCATAAGGTATACAAATTCTTGCGCGATTTCAAATCCCGAATCGATCTAAGCATGTTCGTCCGTTTAGATCAAGTGCGCCCACTCGGTATTATAGAGTATGAAGTTTCCTTTGGCCTCTTTTTAAAATCACGCTGACGGGTCTAAAAGGTTCAATCGTGACCGAACGCAATTCTCTTACCGGTTTTTATTTAAAATATATTATCTATGGACTAATTATCTAGCAGATGTTGGTGTCGTTTTTAAGTTTAGAATTTACTTCAGGAGAAAGGTTTGCCTTTATTAGGCAAACGACTTTATACAATTATTCTCGATTCGAGCGTACCTTTATCACTTATAACACATGCCAATGCGAAATATATTTTATCCCGCCATTGCGTGCGTTACAATGGCAAGTGCGAATGCTTAAGAAAGTATTCTTCGTTGGTATGAGATACCGGTCCATTCGCTGACCTCTTTCAAATTCTTAAAATTGTAAAACTTGCTTTGGATCAAAGAGATCTTATTTATTTTATATAAAAGAAGTTTAAAAGAGAAGTTTAAAAGAAGAAATATGTTAAACAGACAACGTTAACAATAGCAGGCAATAATGATCTGATTAATTATCAGCATAATACGTCTTTTAGCAAACGAAGTTAACTATGACGATTATCACTTTCGGCTCCTTTCTAATTGAGGCCGACTCATAAAAACTTATTTAACAATAAGCTCGTAAGTGAAAAAGGCTTAAGGCTAAAATTGATAATAAGTAAAAAATTAATTTATTTGTTTTCTCGGCCTGTCTACAACATATTCATTTCATATATTATTTCTTCTTAAAATATTTTTATCAATTGCATTGACCATCTACCAGGTGCTGCTACATGAGTTGATATTGCTTTTGTAGTCGTCATTGAAAGCAATGAAATGATATGAAATTCTGTTTGTACCGTAGTGACGAACAAATTTCATTCTAATTAAGTAAGCGTAAGGGTAAAGGAGAAGCTGGACAACTTCTATGCGTCCGCTCTCTTCGATTTATAAGAACTTCTTCTTTTTCTTTTGCTTCTATATTTTTCTCCATTAAACTTAATGGGTTGGACAATGATGCAGGCAGACCTGTTTTACAACTTCAGATAGCTATGGCGCCAAAAAGACGGAGCTTATGTTTTGTTTGTTTCAGTTTAATGGAATAGCATACAAAAGTACAATTCTTAATGTACGTGCAGGCATACATACAGACGTACACTTGTTGTTGTTGTTGTTGCTGTTTTTCTGTTTGCGATGTTGCTGATACTGTTGCTCCGATGAAGGCGCGCTTGCTGTTTCTAGCGCAAAATGAGAGCAGTCAATGTAGCTAAATAGCATCGTTCTAAAGACTTATTTGCTTTACCAGGAGGAGAATTTCACATACCATTCATACATATGCATGTACGCACTTTTCTATACATTATAAATGTATGTAAATGTGTTTATGTAAGTACTTAACATTTTCATTCTCATTCATTAGATTTCCCAGGTTTCATGTTCATATACACGCAAGAGAGTAGAAAAAGCGTTTCATTCAACTAAACGCATCATCGGCCAACAATGTTCACATTTATATACGTGTATACGTATATATTATATGTATAAATATAAATTTTTGTATGATAACTATGCCATATTTCCTTGGGCTAGCCGTTTTGTTTTTTTTTTTCTCCTTTTCAGCTCTCAATAAGTGTTAGCCTTAGGCAATCAACTCTTACCCCCACACAACCACAAGTTCATTAGGCTTTTACTATTCATTACCGACCGATTTCGAGTTGTCTTGTATATATTCGCTTGTGTGAATTATGTTTTCTTTTCACCGACTTCTAGCCGTTGTTGCATATTTCTAACGTTAGTTTCGCTTCTTTTTTTTTTGATTCTTAGGTTGGCTATTGGTTTTGCCTCCTCCTTCGTTTAGGCATTGATTACGTTAGTTGACCGTAAATGCTCTGATCAGCCGTTTTGTTCACGATGTAAGTGTCTGAACACGTATCGCTTTTTTTTCTTGTTTTCTTACTTTTGGGTCGTATATACGTATATACGTGTTTTTTGCAAACTAAACATTTTTTATTTATGTAGGGAAAAGTAAAAAATTGCTTAATTTTTTTTTTAAAGTAAATACCACAAAAGCTGTGGTGTAGACCTAGAAGAGAGTTGAAATTAATATCAACGCAAGCAAAACAAATCAATTTTAATATTTTTATACCCTATAGCACTTATGGTGCATGGGTATATTAAGTTTGTGCGAATGTATGAAACACCCAGAAAGATTTGGGATAGACCCGCTTTTTATTATACCTGAGCTTGTCTCTTCCTCTGTGCGCCATGTTTTCTTGTATTCAACCTAAAGTCCTCACTTCTTGAAATATTTTAACGAAATTTGATACAAGCATGCGTTTTGCCCGAAGGAAGAACGCTATCGATAACGGATGGGGGGATTTTTTCGACAGCCGCCCCAATTATGTTTTGATTTGAGAAGCCGTTACTGCAGGATGACATAGCATATTTAAACGTGGGCCCAACACAGCCTTCTTGTTTGTTATTACATAAATCTATCAAATACTTTGTGCAAAAGTTTTCTTTACATTTCAATTGCAAAATACATTTCACTCAATTCAGACAAGTTCTGCTGAAAATTTGCGATATGGCTTCGAATGAATACATAAATTGTGCATGTGCTAATTAATGCACGAATTAATCAATTTTTCTTTATGAGAGACAAATTAAATGATATTCGAATTTAATTTAAGTAGAGTTATGAGAGTTTCTTGGTAGCAATCCCTTCTGTCCATATATAACTTGAAGGAAGAAGGGAGAAGGTGAAAGCTTAAGAACAACTTTTTTGGCGATTATTTCGCGATGAAAGATGTAGAAATAGAATAATAATATTTGAGGAGATTATTAAGAATATATTTAGGTATAAAAAAAAAAAATTATTTTTGAAATATATTAAAACATGGCAACACTGGAATTTAAGGAGCTCTTAGACGCAAGGATTTTTTTCATGCCAGTTCAAATATTTCAAGAAAAAAAAAAAAACACCTTATCTGTATGCCTAGATAATAATTACACCTGGGTAGCCGAGTAGGCAAAAGATCTCGACTGACATCTCTACGGCCATGGGTTTAAATCTCGAGAGCGATAGAGTGTACAACAAAACCGATAGCCTTAGACGCTACGGCAAACTAACTCAAATCGATTTAAAAAGTGATTCTGAATTTATCGATTTAATAAAAAGTCCTTCTCAAGTTCTTCTGGGTTTTTCATGCATTCGCACAAAGTAAATATACTCTTGTACCAAAGGTATAAAATGCCAAACTTTTATTATTAAAAAAAAAGTTTAGATTAACTTACCGGAAATCTCGCACGAGTTGCTGAAGGTAATTCTCCAAAGATATCTAAAAATATCGAACGAAGTGTAGGAAAATTGTAGGAGTTGTTATTTGGGCTTCTTTTGTTAAGGGTGTAAATAGTTCCCTGCCTCGAAATTGATTGCTTTATACACCATAACTGACGCGTTCATTTTTTATGAAATTTGGAGTACATGTAGCCTAGGAATTGGTACTAGCACGGTATAAGTTTTAGCTATTTATAAGCTGTCGGTGAAGATCAAGCCGTAAAGAGATGGATGTCAACAAGTAGCAATACTAATTTCCGGGCATGAAATGTGGGTAGTTATTCTGGATAAATCTATGCCTTTCCTTCTTTAAGGTTGTCGTATTGAATTCATTTTTCTTCCGTATGTAATAGAAATTAAAGCAAATCGTCCTTCTTTTTATAGCGGCATAAGAAAAGCAAGCCGATGTTATTCTCTTCGATTAGCTCATGTTTCCTTCTTTCTGTATCCTTCCCATTGTATACAATCGAAATGAAGTTACTTGTCGGCTTATTCTCTCTGAAACCCTATTGCATTTTCAGCTCATGCCAACTTAACCCTCTCCGTAGCTTAAACTGCTGTTTTTTTTCCCCCAGTTTATACACCTGATATAAAAATTTGGATTTTGTAAAAAGCGCTTTAGAAGTTTTGAAGTGTGTTGTTGACATAACATCATGTCATAAATTATTATATTATTGTTATTATATGATGAATCGTATAGATAAGCAAATCCTGGTTTATAAAAATGCTCAAATGTTCAAATATTTTTCTGGTATATGGAGAAGACGTAATCGCTCGTTTTATAGCTTACGTATTGCCAAACGACGGAGAAATCGGTACAAAAATATATAATATAACAGTTTAATGAAATTCACAACCAAAAGAGAAAACCTTTACATCTTCAACTCAGCTTCATATCTACTCAAGGGACGTCTCTCAATGAAGCTACACTGAAATGTTTTTAATTTGGAAGGTTTCTTAGAAAAGTTAGAAGTCAACTGGTAGTGGCAAGTTAGGTTATATTGTGCTTCTGCGTAAATACGTGCAGAACAAGTTTTCAAGATAACTGAAAAATTTTTTCACAAGTCAGGCCCTTTAAGTTAACTACTCTACCTACTCAGCGTTCCTACGGACTCTCCTGGTGTCACCAGTAGGCCACGTGTCACACTGCCACGACTGTACGTTGTCTACGAAACGAAAGCCTTACCTTACTCGTCTCTAACCTCCTCTAGGCAAAATCCTTCTTTATCACTATCGCGTTCGAGACATCTCCTGACTAACTGGTTAAAAGAAAAAACGAATATAGTCGGGATTGGCAATCTTAAACATGACTTTATTTAATTTAATATTATTTACAAAAACTAAACACCTTTAAGTCTATACTCTATCTCTATATTTATTTACATATGAATTTTTCAATATAGTTGAAAAGTTAATGTCGCTGCTCGGTTTTTTTTTTTGCTGTTTTATTAAATTAAACTTGTATTCAACAGTTGTTGTGCTTAGTCATAAAAAAAGAAAACGAAAAGCAAATAAATGAATAAATAAATACTTTAAATAACTGAAAAATCACTTCATATAGCAACACGTAGTGTGAACTACAAAGAAAAGCAGCTACAACTCAAAAGCAAAAGCAAATAAGACAACATATTTTTTTAATATGAATTAATATCGAATAAAAAATCAGAACAAAAAAAAAAAAAATACAAAAAATTAAATAAATAAAAAGAAGGAAAAAACAAGAATTTGCACATCAACGTTAATACGTATTTATAAGTGTATATGTATACACGCTTAACCTCATGCGAATAAAAGGCAACAACAAAGTGTAATTTTTATCAACAAAATTGGCGACTCGTCGTCGTGCAAGTGTTTCATTGGAATCGAACAGCAATAATAATAAAGCGTATATGTAAGCGTATATTTTCCTTTCCACTTCTCCCGCCACTCTTGGCCAGACAATAGTAATAGAGGCAGGCAGCAAGAAGACCTTATTGTGTAGCCAAACATGTTGAATCAGTTTAATAGTACTCCGCTTGCTTACCCGCTTTTCTCTCAAACGTTTATATATCGCATTGTATTAAAAAAAAAATCGTTTTTTTCGTTTCTGTGTTTAACTGAACATAACGCCGAGCAGCACCCCAACTCAATAAACACGTCATACCGGTTTCGATTTTATTTTTCTTTTAATGACGACGGTGTTGCGAGATTGTGGTTGTTATTATTGCAAATAATACAACCATTATATATGCAGAGTTGTGTATATGTGTTTTTATTTTCTTTCTTAAACGAGGGCAACAGAGGCCGTTCGTTGTTTGCCAGTCCGTCCGTCCGTCTGCGTTAGCCTGACCACCACCAAATTCACCTAACTAAGCGTCTTTTAAGATAACAACAACAATAGATGCTAATACTAAAACGATACGAGTGTATAAAAAAAAATAGAGGACATACCACCGCCAGACCCCAGCCATATAATATTTAAACACTTCCCCTCGCCCCTTTCTCTTGAAATTTTATTGGGCAATTCATTGTAGTTTTTCGTTTGTTCCATGTAAACAAAACAAAACAAAAATAAGAAACGTAAATAAATACTAAGTCAGAAAATTTCGTACCCCTTAAGACGAATTCTCGATACCCATCACTTAAAGTATAAAGTATGTGCCATATTAAAATTCGATCTCGAATTAGATATTTCAAATATTAAACAAGATCTTTAGTCCCTCAATCACTGCATCCGTTCGTATACAGAGGTTTCATCTATTTTTATAAACGATTTACAATCCTTGCAGTGAGTGAAGTATGAATTCAAATTCAATTATTGTGACCCTTTAAACTGTAATAACGGATGGGAAGCTTAAAATCCGTCACTCACCTCAAGTGCTTTTGTGTGTTGTAAACTAAACATTTCTAAGTTTTAATCCTGCAAATATTATGATAATATTAATAGGTTTTAATTCTTCGCTGTTCAAAATAAACAAGTAAAAATACTATTGTGTACTCACAGTACTCTTGGCCGGAACACATCAGCCTACCAAATTTCAACAAAACATCCCACTACTGCGATCTGTAGTTTAAATAGAAAAAAACGAAATGGACAGACGGACAAGGAAGCTTTGATCATTTCAGAAATCATCGATTCCATATCGGTGGGTATAACAAAAGGTGGGTCTATTGCAAGTCCCGTTGCATAGGTCGGTATGAAGTCAATATAACCTTGTACCACACAAACAAGTGGTGCGGGGTAAAAAATTAAAAAGCGTTTGATTGTAGAAAACTTGTATGCAGACTATAGCACAAAATAAACGAAAACGAACAATGAATACGCAAACACATGCCAAAAGAACAGCAAGGAACTATTTTAAAAAGTATTAGATCTTTATTTTTTTTTTTTGAAAAAAGTGCAAACTGCGAAAAGTGCAAAATTAAAGACGAAGAAAAAAAAATTATGTTCTGGTAAAACCGAACACCGAAATACCCTACTTGAGAGAGATAAAATACTCGATGAGTGAATTAGTGAACACTACTTGCCATGTTTTTGAGCTTAACAAAAGGGGGAACGTTTACACAACGTATTCGGAGCACACCTTTAACCTTTAACATGCTCATGCATTATGGCCAGATTATATCTTTGCCAAACAACTTGTGAACAAACTTTGTCGGGTTTTTGAGCTAATCGAGGCAATACAGAGGAAGAGTATTCCAGATCAAGTCTGATTTGAAGAAGACAAACATATTTCAGGCTACGTGTCCTTCTGCTCACTGCATATCTTTCGTTCCAAAAAATATCTAAATGAACTGTAACTACATATAGGAAACTTATAAAATTCGTAGAAGGTTTTGTCACTTGTGTTAGCATTAGCCAGCCCTTGGGCTAACCCCATATACACCGATTCTTTTAAATCCTATGTATTCAAATTTTCCAAGTGACAAATAGTACGCGGGCAGGCAAATTTGGTTTATCAGTTCCCCGATACATACTTCCAGCTACGACAAACGGAAAGGAAAAATTAATATGACCTCCTACACTATTGGATACAAAAACAACAAGTAAGAAAATTATATTCAGCTATACTATCTTTATCTTAAAAAGATAAAGAAAAGAAAATGAAATTTCGTCATTCGGGTGAGCGAACAGAGAGGCGGACATTGTTAGACTTACTTACACTTTGATATTAAAAGATCTCTTCTGAAGACTTCTTCTGGGTGTTGCAAACGTTTTGGCAATATGAATATGTATTTGGTGATGAGTATAAAAGAGTTTATGCCTTTATCCGCAACAATTCTGGTACATGTCTGAAAAATGGACTTTTATTTTTTTACACATACCAAACTTTTTGCACTAGAGCAATTACTAAGCGCGGGGAAAAAGAAAAGATTGTGAAAAATATATTTATAAAATTGCTTTTCAGTGCTACCTTTGCATGCGTGTCCCCCACATGTTTGAAAACGAGAACAGCGCGGGTGTGCCGCTAACATCAACCAACAAGTAACCAGCAACCAAAGTCATTCAAATCAGACTCCCTGCAAGTTAGCAGCTGTTGAATGTTGGAATATTTGGCATAACATACCATTTTATTAACAACGCCGTTGTTGTTATTGTTATTTTCATTTGAAACCATATGCGGCTGTTGGCAAGTTTTAGTTTATGGCAGTTTACTACGTTTTCGAAAGAAAAACTTTTTCTACTTTACTTTACTACCACACATGTCTTTATACGTACACATAAATATACATTTTTGTGTTATTAAAATTTACATATAACATAAAACAAACAGAGATCACATCTCATTTCGTATTTTCGTTTTCGAAAAAAACTTTACCTTATACTAAATTATTTTCAATGAAAATCTTTATTGGCTTTTCAAGCTTAAATCACGAAAAGGCGATGGTTATGAGACTGAACTTTCCCTAAATATAAAACATAGCGGAACTAATCATATATACCGACAAGTTAGGTGCAATTCAAACAATATCAAATAAGGCCAAGGTGAAAACGAAATTATTTATAACAAAAAACCTTAACCCGCTGGCATCCAGGTTATCTATACCTCAACCGTCTTTCCCCACATAGTGAGGTAATTTTTATAAGCTATAACTACCAGATTGTGGCCAACAAACCCGTTCTGGGGAAGGGGAGACCCATCTGAGACCCATCATCACCCGTAATTATTTGCTTTACGAAAGGTTGAAAACCACAGCTGCCATGGTGTACCATGTAGGGTCGTATCCAACAGTCAGGACTCACTACTACAAAATTACGCCCCTAAGGAATTCCTCTTCATGACGATAGGTAGTGAGTGAACTGCTTACGCGACCGCAGTTACACTTGCTTTTGGATTTACCATACAACGCCCTGTTAGTCAAATGAAATGTAAAACAAATCAAAATATACTTATACGGAAGGCAGTGACTGCTTCAAAAAGTTGACCAATAGTCTAGCATAGTAAACTCATAAGCTAAACAGCTATTATAGAATAATTTTCATCAAATGAAGACGAGTCAAATTTTTTGAGACGCCGTATTTGAAAAAGAGCGATATATGATACTGTGTAAAAAGCGGTTGATGACGTGTATCAATTACGGCGCACACGGCTTAGCGATTAGTGCTACTTTGAGTTAGAATATAGTAAAAGCCTTGCCTTGTTCTTGCAATTTGATATTTGACAAACACATGCCCCTTTCGACGTTGAAGCACGTCTCCATGCGGCTAAAGTAAATGCCCAATAATATAATTCCTAAATTCCAGTGCCCCTAGCAAAAGAGAAAGCGAAGACCTCATTATTGATGAATTTTCGTCTTTACGTGAAATGTGAATACGAGTGTTCCCGAAAATGGACTTAAACTATAAGACTTACTTTCTCAGCAATGAGTTTTATTTATTTATTTATTTGCCCATTTATACATGAAATTCGACTAAAGAAAATTACTGTTGTACTCAGTGCATCTTAATAGAGTAATTAGTAATAGAAAATCTTATATTAATTGTTTTAAAACTAGTATACAATAGAAAGGAGGAAAAAAGAAGAATAATAATAATAACAAAGTAAGTTTAAAAATAAATCATAAAAGTTAAAAATAATCATTCTTCTATAAATAAATAAAAGAGAGAGAAAAAAAAGATGCATGAAGCTAGCACAGAAGCACATCCGTCACAAGAACAGATCCAGGTTGCAAGTGAATCTCTAAACCATTGCAAACAAGCAAAAGCTTGGCAGCCAACACGTTAACAACACAATATTATTTTAAATAAAGAATGAGATATTAAGAATGAAATGTTTGGTTAAGTACGACATAGGTAAATCGCGTATATTAAGCAAAGTTGCTTAATATAGACTTTAAAGAGTCTGATAATGAGAACAAGTGAAAGGCATCATTTAGGTTTCCGCAAACAACTCTGAGCGGGTTAAACAGCCCATAATTGTGTTTGCATTGAATAAAGTTAATAAAGGTAAAGTGCCTAGAGAAGCAGTTAGGGACATTAAAGCTTATCTCACCAAGTAGTGCGGGCGAGCCAATGGTACCATTTATTAATTTGATTGCGAAAGAAACGCCAAAAATAAATCTACGTTTCTCAAGTGACGGTAAGGATAATAGAAGCAACCTATTTTCATAGGGGGTAAGAGAGGCTATCAGGTCCCAACCCAAATTCCTTAGAGCAAAAAGCAAAAACTGCTTTTGAACAGATTCAATTGAATCTACATAGCACCTATGGGAAGGAGACCACATAACAGAGGCCTGCTCAAATATTGATCTAAGCAAACACATGTGCAGCCTTTTCGTAATGTAAGGATCATCGAGCTCTTTGGACCACCTCTTTATAAAACCAAGCGCGGACCTGGCTTTGCTTAACGAAATCTCAATAAGCAAGTTAAAACATAACCTATGGTCAAATAGAACGCCTAAATCTATGAACGAATCGACGTCCTCCAACTTGCGCGAATCAATGAAATACTGAAAAATGAATGACTTCCTTCTTGAGAAAGAAAGCCTTTTACATTTTTTTTAAATTTAATTTCATAAAATGGAACGAGCACCATGCAACCAAATTATTCAGGCCACTTTGAAGATCTCGCTGAACTTAATCTCCGAGAGCAAATCATTAATATATAAATTAAATAAAACGGGTCCTAAGTGGCTTCCTTGAAGTACGCCGGACTTCACGGGAAATTCATCCGAAGTGATAAAGCTAAACAAAATTCTGAATGATCTATTGTGCAGATAAGAGCTTGTCATTTCATTAAATAGAAAGGGAGGCCAGAGGCTTGGAGTTTAAAGATAAGTAAGTTATGGTTAACCAAATCAAAAAGCAGTGCGAGAGCCACTAGAAAAATCTTGAGAACATGACAAGTAAACTCTAACGGATTGGTGACCTTAGATCTTCCTTTCCGAAAGTCATGCTGGCGAGGAGAAATATACGAATTAATGGCAAAGGCCAGACGCTGAGTCAGAATTCGCTCGAACAACTTAGGCAAGACACTCAACACTCAACAAGTTGTCCACTTTCACTTTTGTGAATAGGAATAAGGAAACTACTCTTCCAACACCAAGGGAAAACATCTAAATTCAAGGACTGGTTAAAAATCTTTGAGATAACACAACATAACTCGGCAGCGCAACGTTTAAGTACACATGACGGAATTCCATCATGCCCAGGCGCACAACTATATTTTTGAGAGCTCAACCCTTTAAAAACCCATTCCCAGAAGTAACCAAAATGGGAATTGAAACCAAATTTATTATAGGATATGGGTAGCTTGCTGATAAATCGGAATTAGCAGTCAAAAAGTTTTGTCGGCAGTATTCAGCAAAGAGATTTGAGATTTCAAAATCATTCGAGGAATCAGAGTACTTAAAAGAAACATGCGAGGGACGTGAAAATGAAATCCAGTTTGAGCACGTATTAAATTTAAGTGTTGAAAGCAAGGCCTAAAAGTTTTCTATAGCAACATCTCGCAGGCTTACTTTGAATATCGCACAAATCGATAACTAGATCTGTCTACAATTAACCGGTAGCTTCTCTTCTTTCTTTTCTTGCCTTAATTTTTAACCACATATGCTCTTTTAAAATTTGGAAAATTGAACTGCGTGTATAATTTTCAGTCTTTATAATTCAGTCTTTATAATTAAATATCGCCAGGGAATGTATTCAAAAAATGCTCTGATCTATAAAAATGCAACTGTGATTGAGAAAATATGTAAAATTTGTTCGAAATAAGTATTTTAGTTTGCCCGTCGTGCTTAACAAGAAGCATGATTAGCGTCCCAAAGCATTTGCTTAAGCATTTGCTAATCTAAAAACTAGGCCAACATGATCTAAATTCGATAAAGTTGGTTACTTTGTCAATGTATTGTTGTGCAGTAATTTTCATCGTGATTAAAAATTTTTTACTATATAAAGATTCAGTTTTCCTAGGAATGATTATACAAGAAAGAGTTCAAAAAATTTACCCAACCGAACCAAATTTTTTATATCAATTTAGAATGTCGAAATACTATTACAGAGTAACGGTTATCCTTTGGCCAAAGCGCCTAAGTGTATCTTAGTGCATTTTATCAAAATATACGGCCCATAGGTTAGAAAAAGGCGTGGACAGACGGATAGACAGGCTTAGATCGATTCAGGATCATTTTCCATTGGTAAAATGGAGCCCTTCTGCGTGTTACGTACGTCCACACAAGCTTACTCCGTACCACAATTGGTGTAGCGCATAAACGTTTAATATGCAATTATGTATGTATGTATATATGTATATATATATTTTTCCGGCATATTATATTTTAGTTTTAACAGTTTAAGGTCAATATTCCAATTTTCCAAGGGCCATTAATAACGAGACCTTAGATAAAATATTCGGTTAAATCAAAAATTCTATTTAGGTCGTTATTAGTGCATTACACAAGTAATGTGATAGTTAAACCGAACAAGTGGTTTATTACCAAATGTCATATGAATCACAAGATTTATCAAAATTTATTCAAATGCCCTACAAAGCCATATATGAACATAAATATGTTTCAATAATTAGTTGAAGGAAGGATTTCGTTCTTACATGCGATAACCTTTGCCACAAGTAGTTCACTGCTGACGTCGGCAGCCAATGATAATCAAATAAACATTTGAGAATGAAACGAAAACTAAGCGGAATGATTAAATACTGACACAAAACTATGAAGTGGGCTGAATAATAGACGAATAAATGCAAATATTTGAAAAATAAAAAGTAAAAAAAGGCAACTACGTCCAACGCGTAACGAATATTTTATTACAAAATACTTGTGCATCATTTGCTTTTCTTTTTTATTATCATCATCCACGCTATTTTAATTTTCATCCCAGTACTGTATCCGAAGAACATTGACAGAAGACAAAATCAAGATCTGGTTATACGCAAGATTTCCCTTTGGTCACACAATCGTAATAAGAACTGCAAACTTGCAGTTTGCAGTTGGATACCTTTTGGCTGCCACAGTTCGAGGATTCATATTCTGTACGACGATTCCTACGGAAACTTTGAAACGACTCACGAAGATAATTTCAATAAATCAATTTCAATCAGTCAATTTCATTGAAACAGCTAGGCTAACCGTCTATAATCTTCTCTTTAATTATATACAGTCTTAGCTACTAGTGCTCATCTTAATCTTAATCCAAGAATTTATTTCGTTGGCATGAACACATTATTATAGTACTAATAACATTAACAGTAATAGCTTTTAATATTTTTTAAAAACCTTTGGAGCCTGTGGAAAATTGCGTAACTCTGGCTTCATTTATATAAGGGTATCGATACTCCTTTAAAAAATATCTAGAGGTAAATTTTGTTCTAATATGGCAACGTGAAGCATTACGAATTCCTGGTTATGTTATCTCAGTTTTGCTGCTTCTTTGCATGAAGCTATTCGCATTTGCATCGCGTTAGTTTCTCGACATTTTTACGCTAGAAATTCAATTGGGATCGTTCCTTACACGTTGCATTCGGTTAACTCAGCTCCGTCTAATTTCTAGTCTTACATTCTTGAAATTTAAAAAACCTCTCTGGGTATATCATTTTGATTTGATTGAAAAGATAAGACTGGAATGCATGGAAGTAAAAAAGTGCAAACTGTTAACCGCTATAGGCATGATCATGAAAGGGGACACAGATATAAATTAGACCGCTGTTGGAGATAAGGCAAAAAGTATGTCTTGCTTGAATGTATTCGCGTGATTGAAGGGAAAGGCCCCGCAATCTTGGCTTTACAATATATATCATTTCCTAGAAGTCCATATAGTAGTTGTTAGTGCATACCTTACGTTTTTTTCAACTCAAAATATATTTTCAAAGTCGCTCGAATCTAAATTGTATGTTCTCAAGTATAACCCAATAAGAGAGAAACGAGCACACTAATGCAACCAATCTGTGCAAAATCTTACAGTTAATACAAATTCAATTACATTTGGATCTATCAATTCCTTTTTGAGTGCGCTATGAATGAAATAATCATTTTAAAATACCCGTTGCTCGCAATACGGAACTAAGAATGCAACAAAAGGAAGTTATATAAAATAACCAAGGAAGAATTTCAATTTTCTCTCTCTCTCTCTCTCTCCCATACACACACAATCCTAGACATGTTTATGTGCTATATTCATTTGTATATAAATATTTTTCTTTTCGGGGCATTATTCAATATGCAAGTAACTTGACATCATCTTGTAAACAATTTTGGGGGAGAAAGGAACGTAGCAAAAAACCTTTTGCACACAAATTGCATATATGTATATGCATATTTTCATTTCCAGGCCTATACATATTGTCGCTGAAAGCCTATTCGCTTAGTTTTTATGCGAATAGACTATAAATCCATGAAATATTCTCTAGTATTCCAGGCGGCGTTTGCACCGTTTAATGGTCAACAAGAAAGATTGAATGTACAAAGAATTTCTTACGATTCATTTTGATTGTCTTGACTGTTGCAACTAAAACAAACGCAGTAAGCACAGAATAAATCTTAGAGAAGAAGAAAACACAATAATCGATTATCTAACGCCTTTGATAAGTGAGCCAAGTTGTAATTTATCATTTCACTTTTTGGACAAAATAAAATTAATTTCCAAGAGAAGGTAAAAAGTATATATCAAGTTTGATATGCTGAAGTTGTGAAAGCAAAATTGCACACTCATTTTGCCTTCACATATGTTCCGTGTAGGTAGGGGATGCTGATATTAGATCAGGCTTAATCATCATAGGTAGCAGTAAGTGCGCAGCGACAGATCATTTCAGCTGAGAGCCATCGTGTTTTGACTTTTCGTTTAGACGACCGGTCTAGCACCTGCTTCTTGCTCGGGCGGGATTCCGTAAAAGTCAGATGTGCCCGCGGAGCACATCGTTCTTAATCTTATCTCACCTCGGCATGTACTTAAGCTTAGAAATTAAATGATTTTAGTCCGACTCGAATAAAATTATTGTATGAATTGATGAACTGAATGAATTTCATGAATTTTTTTTTTTTTTTTAATAATTCGCAACAACAGTTAAAATGAAAAGAGAAAAACCGCTCTCTCTAAAATAATAATTATCGTACCAAGAACAAAATAAAGTCAATTAAGAAATAAGTATTTCAAATAACACAACGAATTCGAACCATACAAACAAATAAATCTTGTGAGAGGACCCTGGATTCCGACGAGTGTAGCCCGGTTGCAGAGAGTCTGCCTCACAATCTTCAGGTGAGTAAGTAAGCCGCGTGGGCTAACAGTTCCCATTTGAATGCTTTCAACGCATCGCGAACAATTTTTGTTGTGAGGATGGACGGATAGATGCCATGTAAAAAATTATCGTGTGTTGCTTTCTTTCCCTTTTTTTAAACAGCGAAAACGGCAAATCGATGAACTATTGTTCGTCGCGTTTGATATTAATTCATTTCAATAGACTTTGGCAAATAATAACTGATGATCAGAGTCCATCAGTACACCGTCTTCTTGCAAAAAGATTCACTTTCGCAATTCTTACAATAGTTCCATAAACTAAAATTGGGTTGCAAAGATAGACATCCGACACTCGGAAGCCACTGTTGGCCCTTTTATCGACGATTCATTATTTTTTATATCGATATTCATTCGCTTTTTATTCCGCATCCTATTGGCCAGAGAAAGCTTCCTTACTTTCTTGAAGATAATTGTTCTTAAAAAGTGTTAATTATCTGATTCCATTACCGTTTTAATTATATTTGCAAAAGACATCAACTCAAGGCTTTCTTCCTTAAAAGAACCAGTTTTTGTAACCTCCATTCACCTGATACACCTGAAACACTTAAGCAAAACCAAAAATCTGGTTGCTTGTATATATATCTATATATGTGACTATGCGAATGAAATCTAAAATATATATATATATATATATATATATATGAAAAAAATTAGTTTTTTAATATTAAGTAAAATTTTATCTCTTCAACGGTTGTTATTGATATAACAAATGAAACTTTAAGACCCTTTCCAAGTTATAATCACAAAATACGAAAGCGAACTCTCCGTACGCATAAATATTTAAAATTTATGACGCAGAGCGAAGCATTAAAACGCATCACACATACTATAAAACGTACCTACCTATCTATCTATCTATGTGGGTAAAAAGAAGAAAATAAAACGAAACAACAAAGCAGCCAAGAGGCCGTTGGCTTTCGGTAACATTACTGAAATGGTTTTATTTGTCCAGGCATGTGTGTCCAGTATGCTATCAATGCTTGGATATGCATTCCTTTTTTTCTTACGTTTTTCGTGTTTCCCTGTTTACTAAAAAGTGCGTGTATATATAAATACATAGATTTTTGTGTGTGTTTGTGTTTATGTATGTGTTTAAGACGAAGCAAAACAGTGATTAAAGATCGACGTCTGGTTGTCTGGCGACGGCGGCATTTTCAAAGTAAATAATTGTCTTGTGTTTTTCTTTTTCTATTTTTTCACAATATGTTCCTTATTTAAAAATATTTACACATCTATATGCGTTACTTACACATATGCGTTTATTTTAGTTTAGTTTATATGCATTGGTGGCTGCCGTTGATGACGAACATGATAATGTTGTTACTCTTGTTATTGGATAATTTTTTTTTCTCACTTTTCTAAATTTATGTTTTAGAGTTCGATTCTTTCGTTTGTTTGCATTGGTTCGAGTTTAATTTCTTCTTTTTTTTTAAACTCACGCACACTCATGAACACTTGTACGCTACGCACGCAATGTATAAATTCAGGCTTACTTCTTTGACTGAGTTCTTGCTGCTTTTACTGTTGTTGCAGTATGTTGTTTGCTTTTCAGTGCCACTGCTACATCAGCTTCAAATTGAAATTTTCAATGACGACAGCGGTGGTGAATTTCATAATTTCACCTTTTGCTGGTTGTTATCTGAAGAATATCTGAAGTGCTGGTGCTATTGTTACAGATGGAATTGTTGTTTATCAGGCTTAACAGCTTTGTTTACTTATTCGCTTATTTGTTCGTTTTTTTTTTTTTTTTATTAATCGTAAGGCTCTGGCGACAATGGCTGTGAAAATATCGCAACAAATCTTTATAGAGATAAACAATTCATAAAAAATGTTTTCTGTCATCTTTTCAAAACTTGATAATCTCGTTCCGGGTTTATTCACAAAAATTATTTTCAAATCGCAATTGTCTCTAAACCGTTTGACAATAAGAGTAGAAGGAGCGAGGTTGACAATAAACCTTTTTCGTCTTCTTCTAAAGTGTTGAGCAAGTCAAGCTTTCTGTATAATTTCTTTTCGCATCCAAGACCAAAGGATGGGGGTAAACTAATTTTGCAACGGCCCTATAAACTCTTTATATTATTAGTTAGCATAAAATTCTGAATCGATTAGGCCATGTCTGTCGCTCTGTGTGCTGCGCGTTATTGACACTGTCCTCGTCGCAAAATTAAAGATATCGGCGTCAAAACGGGCCAGTTTGTTTAGAGCACAAGCCCGCATTATAGCGAAAAGTAAACGCAATTGTGTTTCTCTAAGCAAAAGTGTGTGAGTTTTTGTTCATTACTCACACAGATAAATGGCTGAATTTACTAACACTTACGGAAAACTCTAGTATTTATGTGCAAAAATGGAAAAAGCCATGCCCGCGCTAGATTATAACTGATGAGACTTTTTTCGTTCACTTTTTTGAGCTTTTATGCGTTTTAGTCGTATGATCAATAAGATAGAAATTGTGTGCTTTCCTCAAATGGAGATATATCATCCGCTTCACAATGCGCTAATTATTTCTACACTTCTTGTACAGAGTATATCAAGTTTTTGCGGACGTACGTAACACCCAGAAGGCCTTGAGATACAATCATCTTTTGTTAAACTATTCTGCATCACTTTTCGAATCGATTTAAGATTTCCTGTCGGTCTGATGTCTGTCCACGTATTTTTCTCTTCGACTTACAGTGTCATAACGCCCTATTTTTTTTAAAATGGAAAAAAAATGCAATTTTCAAACCGTCAAAATGAAAATTGTTTCATAATAGTAAATTCAATTTGGACAACGTAATTTTCGAATTATTGTTGGTGTTATTCTTTTTTTGTTTTCACTTATCAAACCATGTCTTGGGTTGATTCCACCATTTACACCTACTTCCAAGCAAGATGATGACCTGTAAAATGTATGAGCAGCAAGAAGAAGACCGGTACAATATATATTTATGAGCAGCAAGATGATGACTTGTAAAATGTATATAATTTTATAAAGCGCATAGTGACAATAATTCAAAATTCAATAACATAACATAATTCAAAGTTCATTGTAATTCATTTATATGCTGAGAACATAAATTGCGAAGATCTCTTCACACGGGCACAGCCCAGCTTTACTGTTTACTATTTCCTGCTAGTTTTTACAATGGAACGTTTAGCGGAATTGCAACAAGCGGTGGAATGCGAGGAATGCGAGGAATTTATCAAAAAAATTGTACAACTTTATCGAGAACTTCATGAAAAGCTTCCTCATGATCTAAGGAATTTGGAGCAATTGGAGGCTGCTTTCTATAGATTTCTGGTCATCATTAACTTAAGAATATGGATGAAAAGTTTTTTGCTTGCTTCTTTTCAACAGAATGGAACACGAATAGACCACGTATTAAATTGGCCTAACGTTATGATTTGCTGAGAAGAGTGCCTTCTTCCCTATCTATCTAGACAGCAATTAGAAGGGATAGAATTAATGTATCCTCTCCTAGAAGAAGCAATTGAGAAGTATTTAACGCTGGACCCGGAAATATTACAAAAAGTGTAATTGACTTTTAAAGCGGGTTTATGCGTGCCACTGAAAAGCCTTCTTTTAGCCCACCCTTCTGCTAATTTGTGTTTGTCTTTAATAAATAAAGTAGCACAGTGTGAGAGAAATCGAAGTGCCACTTCTGTTAAAGTGTCGTAAAGAAGTCGAAGTGACATTTCTGTTGAATAAGAATTGTGTTATACATTTATATTGGATATTAAGTTAGATTGCTTTAATAATCCAAATAGTTGTAACTTAGGCATACATCAGCACCATTTACAAGCTCTACAAAAAATGGTCTCACTCACGAGAACTGATTTGTTCAAATATAATAAGTGTTGTTATTATATTATGTTATTATTATATAATAATTGCCACAAGACATGTTTTTGTTGTTTTGCTCTTTTCGTTCGCATTTTTCATACTCTCTTTTTTCTTGCCCCTATTCTCAAACGTATTCATTGAAAGAGAAACATTGGGCAAACAAGTCAGTGTTCGCGGGTTCAAGTCAGCAAAGGCATAACGCTTACCGATTAGGCACACACACTCCAGACTGCGGTCGCCACCTACCTATCTCTTTCTTTCTTTCTTTCTCTTTCCTCCCTCATTTCTGACCATCGCAGGTTATGTGAATAGACGGCAACTAACAACAACAAAAAAAATTGTTAATATTTTATTATGAAAATTAATTTATTATAGCAATATGACATGAAAATTAAGCGGACCAAGTTTTATATCTTAGGCAATACTCCATATAAGATTTCTCATGGATAAGAAGCCCGTCAGAATAAGATTTAATTCTTAATATTTTATGGCGAAGATTGATGCATAGTAACAATCTAAGAAAAAAATAACGGTATGGAATTTGGGTCACGTAGGTGTATTTTTTAGACCCCAAAATACGTAGGGGTTATCGTGAAAACCAATTCCTTACAAGGAGAGAAATGTTAATTACTAGTTTTTTAGGACGGTAAGTGAAAAATAATAAAATTATTGAGAAGTAAATTAAGTTTGCTATATTTGGATGACGCCGTCTGATGTTGTTGGCATACTCCAGTATGCGCACTTCTATGAACAGTATGTCTTTCCATGAATATAATGTGTAATTTTTGGTGTATTATTACCAAAACAATTGAATAACTATCCTAGTCGAAGTGGTATAGGGCATCTCATTGTCGGCTTTACTTTTTCTAAAACAAATTTAGCGGACACCATGGCATGGTTTATTCATTTTTTCTTAGAAATACCATCGATGTGGGTATTAAATAAATGGATTTGGAGAGCAGTATGCAAGATGCTGAGTGTCAATGCCGCGAGCGTTCCATGACCGTCGACATGGGTGTCATATAAAGCGACTTGGAGAGTGGAATGCGTAAAGCCAATTGTGTTGATTCTGAACTAGTTATGGTTGACGTTTAATGCAGGGCGCTTAGAAAAAGTTGAATTCTTGGGCATCATAATCTTAAGAACCCCATGCTTTTATATATAGTCTTTATGAAAACGACCGGGATATGTTTTAATGGTTGTGGGTATGCGAGATTCGGCCCCAGGCGAATATAATTTTCTCACTTGTTTTCATTTTAATTAGATAACGAACTGTACACTCAGCAGAGTGAAATGTCTTTTGATGTCTGTAAGGTGACGGAAGGTGAATTCAACCACATTTTTTTAAGAAATCATTCTCTTCAGCGTCATATTCATTACGAATCGGTCCTAGTCGCAATTTCGGCATCCAGTTTGTATGCTCCTGAATTTAAACACAAAGAAACCGCAGCGGTTTAGAATAATCATGGCTTCAGTCGAATTTTTTCCGTTTTCTTAACTAGGCACCTGCTTGTCATTCAACGTATGTTCATAATTTTGATTTCTCTAGATATTTAAATTTTCTTAAGTTTCTTTTAAACGTACCAAACTTAAGATTTAGCTCCTTAGAAAATCTGGACAAATTTTTTAAACATCTATATACATCTATATTCATTCCAAAAGAGAAAAGAAAGAAAACATAAATAAGTGATAAAAAAATAATCTAAAAATTTTTGTTCTCGTCGCTTGTTCCTTCCCTTCCCCACGCCATTCTCACGAAACAGATATATAATAACAAGAAAAAAAAAAAATATTGTACAAATAACACAAAGGAAAACGTCATCGCTTCACAAATGATAAAATGAATCTCACTATCGTTTTGGGTATCTAGAACAAAACATTTAAGAAAAAAAGGCAAAAACAAACCGCAAAAGTAAAAGAGAAAAATAGCATAACAAAAAAAAAACAGAAAAGAAAAACAGAATGCGCAACAATACAAAACAAAAAGAAAAAACGGCTATAAAATATTTAGTAAATGAAATGAAATACTTAAAAGTTTAACGAGCATAACAGACCGAACGAACGAACGAACGACCAACCAGCAATGTTGATAAAATACAAAGGCACAGATTTTATTTTATATTTGGTTGAGTGTATCGACAACACAACGAAATACTTACGTACGCACTTCACTTTTAGTCTGACTCACCTAAATGTATTATTTGCTGTCTCATGTACATCCATCCATCCATCCACAAACCACGTAACCAATTATATATATATATATATATATATATATATATATGCAGCAATCCATACATGCATACACACCCATACATATCCATACGGCGAAACGTACATAATCATTTGCAGATACCAGATACCAAAAGCTATATGAACATTTGTTTTTTTTGTTTTTTCACTTTATACTTGAGTAGGGAAAACTACAATAACACTGTATACAACCAAAATAAACAACAGAAGTTAAAAATACATGTAAAAGAAAACAAAAAGATTAAAAAATGAAAAATAAATTTAGTAAACACAAAGCGTCAGCTGTACATACATACATACCAACAGGGAATTCCCTCTCTCTTTATGTCTGTCTGTCTCTTTGTTTTTATCGTTCTGTCGCTCTCTCTACTTTATTTCTCGTACACTTTCGTTTGCTCTCCGACTCTCCCTTGATTGATAAATAAATAGTCAAAAGAACGTAGATAAAGAGAATTATTTCAAAATAATAAGAAAAACAGAAAGAGAAACAAACTTTGAGTCTTTGCTTGAACTTGTTTTTTTTATTCATAAAATTAGTCAGCAGCTAAAATGACTGAATAATTGATTTTATTTTACCTCCCTCCAACAACATTTGTTCAACTAAATGTGTAGACCTCTTATATGTTTGTTTTTGCTGTACGAAAAAAAAAAAATAAAAATATAAAAATAATTTTTTATGATTTTTCCAGGGAAAAGGAAAAAAAAACAAAAAAAATCATTCGACTAATTTTGTTGAAAAGCTGGTAAAAAGTTTCACTTTCTACGAACGTGTCGGATTAGAAACAAGATATAAGGACTCATACCGCTTTATATTTACGTGATTAAAATAGTTTTTTATACCCTTTAAAATTAATTTTAAAATTTAGTGAAACTGGAATGTAGACAATTGTCAAAAATATGCATTTAAGGGTTAAACTTTGATACTATAATCGTATCTTCACGAAAAAGATCAGCAAAGTCCTTCTTTTCTTTTATTGATAAATAGTAAATATTTATTCTGTTTTTGACAATCAGCGCATGCCATCTTCACTATCCGCCCAGATTCACTGCGTTTTTCTTTTCATATCATTCTTGAAAAATAATAAGCCTTGTAACTTTGAAAGATAAGTACAAAAGACGAGAAAGAAGCGAGGACATCTGCTTTTAAGATTAAGATAAGGACATTTTGACTGATCACATTTTGCAGGCAAACACCTGCTGTCACTACCGTAGAATTTCTTGGGCTTCAGAACAAACTGAATCAAACGATGTTCACGTGCTTCCGTCAGCTTTAAATAATTAAGAGCTCGCTGCGGAGATCGATACGGATGGGATTCGGATATGGGGCAATATTTGCGTTTTAGAGCGGATGCATCAAAACTGCCCCATTTGACCCATTAAACGTATGCGTGGTCTGGGATTATCAACTGCCCAATTCTGCGTACTCCGCCACAAATACGCGTTGGTGGTTCACCAAGTGTCCAGGCAGGATTGAGCAACTTACCATATACGATAGTTTCGCAATACCATCAAACATAAAGCAATATTACGAACTAAATTCTTCTATTGTCTTTTACACCTTCTATCTTCTTTACCACCAATCGTTCTTGATCGTCAAAATCACTAAAAGTTTTCGCCATGCTTTAAGCTTTGTCCTTAGCAATTTTTTTCAAAACAGTAAATAGTTAGTGAAATTGTGCAACCTCGCCAAAATCAACAAATCAATTTTTCTTAGCTGCGAATTTTGAACGCGGTCGAATTACATAATACAATAGCGACTTATCGGTTTAACGATAGTTTGTCTAATTTTTTTTTTTTAATATAATAAAAAAATGATTTTCTTCAAATTTTTAAGAATAGAAAGGAACAACATTTAAACAATATTTTATAAAATGTTCACTTAAAAATTTTGAAAGTACAGCATTTTAGCGATGTGTGCTATCTCCACTGTTTTTGTCGTGGTTAGGTCGCCAGCTGACGGATTTCGAAAGTGGTCAAATACTGAGGTACAAAAAACTTTTATGTAAAATAATCTTTTGAAGAGAGATTATAATCTCGATCAATCATAATAGTCCCATATTTTTAATTGTTCATTTTTGAATATAAAGTTGCAATTACCATAAAATAAGTAAATAATAAATTAAATAAAGATGAAAACGAATATTGAACCCAATAAACGTCACGGTAGACAAAATAATTCGTGATAGCTTTATTTGAAATCAAAAAATCGCATATTTTCTGCTAGTAGCTGAGTCGATAAGTAATTGAGGGCGACATTGAAGGAGAGATTGAAATTTTCGATAAAATCTGCTGCATTTATTGACATGTAACATAAGATGCGATCAAAGAGAAAAAATTTAATCAAAAAAAAAAAAAAAAAAAAAAAATAGTCGGTTGCTGGCTAATCTTACTCAGAAGAAGCTTGTAAAATTTCAATAAGATTAGCGTATTCATTCTTTAATAGTAAATTTTGGGGAAAGAAGCGATTATATGTTTGAAGCTATTTTAGAAATAGTAGTAACAGTAGGTAATTGTAGTCGTAGTATTAGTACGAGTAGTAGTAAGAGTTGTAGCAGTAGTAATATTAATAGTAGCAGTAATAGCGGTAATAGCGGCAGAAAGAGTAGAATTAATAGTCGTAGCAGAAGCAAGTAGGAATAGTATTTATTGATTTGTCGACTCAAAGAAGAAGAGGAAGTTAGAGTAGCAGCAGTAATAGATAACGTAGCAGTAAAGACTTCCAAAGACTTACTCGGCCCGAGTTCTGTTCTGAATGACTTGAAATTTAGAGAATATATTTCACGCATCTACTATTATATACAAAAAATTAAAAATCATCGTAAAAAAGAAATTCGAAAGAAGGGCTCCATTTTTACGGTAAAACCCATATTCACTCTAATATTATTAGCAAACATAGATTTTTTTTCTTTTCTTTTTTACGATATCCAAAGCTTTGCTTATTTTAATAGATCTATAAATGTCGAATTAAAATTCTTGTTCTTAGAAACATCTTTTAAATTTTGCGATATGTTAAAACACTCGATCAGACAGGCATTTAAAACAAACGGGGCAGAACTTAAAACGTAAAACTGAAATGAAAAACGTTGCAGCTGCAAATATTTTTTTCAGATTATGGTAAAAAAGGAAAAAAACAAAAAAAAATTGTCTGCGCAAAAAAAAAAAAAAACAACGCCAAACGCCAACCAGACCAGAAGAACGCACGGTAACGGCTTCCCCCAATTCAAACTATTAAAACCAGTTGAAAAGACTTGATCTGAACTGAAACAAGCCAAACCAACAACAGTAACAACAACATATTCACAAGACAAACGTAACAATAAAAACATTGGCGAACATGTGCAACATTTTTGTTAACGATTTTAACATAAAACCGGTTCTACGTCTATACATATATATGCGAATGTATTTTTCAGTTGATAGCAATTGTTGCAGGTTATTGTGATCATCTTATAAGGGGGACGAAAGGACGGGAAATAACAGAAAAAAGTATTAAAAAAAAAAAAAAAATCAACGACGCCAGGATGTTGCTGATTTAACCAACGTTGTTATTATTGGTATCTTTTTTATTGTTACTTGTATAAAGTTCACATTTCCGCTTTAAGGCTAAAGTACGTTTTCAGATCTAAACCATTAAAACCTGTTAGAAGATGAAATCATGACATTGTGTACAATGAATGATTAAAGCAGGTTTTCTTCCTTTATTTTTTATTTATTTTTTTCTCTTCCCCTTATTCTGCATATTCACCCATAAATCGCTGTCGCGTTTGGTTACGGAAAATTGTAAGTTCCTCTTTACCCTCATCTACAATCTGGTTTGCGAGCTTGAAAAGAAAGCCACATTTTGATAAATGCTCCACAAATCAAGTCAGTGACGAATTCTGAGAATTTTAGAAGAGAAAGACTTCCCAGCACAGAATCAATGTTGCCAGCAGTAAAATGAATAAAAAACAACAAATACAACAATCTATTCAGCAGGTGTTTTTTTCTCCCTTTGTTTTTTTTTCTTGTTCGATTCTTTCTTAATATTTTAAAGCTCTTTATATAAGAACAAAAAGAAATTATTAAACAAAATTATATTCGATCGGGATCCAAAAAGTACAATAACTATATATTTCACGCTCTATAATAAATAGGCAATGGGCGCGGTTGATTTTTTATATTTTCAAAATAAAAATTTTTCTCGTATGGGCATGTGGGCGTTGCAGCTATGTCCTTTACTTATTTTCGATACTTCCATTTTCGCTAACGGAAGAATGTTTATCACAGGTACTAGACAGGGACTGTATTATACAAATTTCTAGCTAGTAGTGCCCATCTTTTGTTTCTTTTAGTCCGAGCACTTATTTCATTATAATAAAAGCAAATAACAACATTACAGTGGACCACCGCCCATCATTAAGTATCCTGCAGCTTATCTTCGACTTCTCTTTGCCCTTGGGCTTACCATATTGGTAAACCACATTTCTATAACTAGTTTTAGTTTCTAATAATCTCTATATTTCCATGTGAACGCGTTCGGTTACTTAATTGCAATAGCATCCGGCTGAATTATACGAATACATTATGGCAACATAAGCATAATCAGATTTATTTCTTTTAAATTAAACATGAGGCAATTTTTAAATACAAATAATAAACAGTAAACAATAACAATTATTAATGATTGTAATTGTCTGCAAATGCCGCCAGTCTTACTTTCACCACCATATTCTATTCGCTGGATTGGTTTGTCGAATTCTACGAGTTACCACAATTCATAGAAAAGCATTTTCGTAGCCACCAATCCGAAGAAGCTTGCACACGACAAACGTTCACCTTTTGAAATTTCGCGGATTTTAGTAAGATCTCCTCTTTCCAAAAAGGGCTTATCAACGACGTGAAAAATGCCGTTGGCGCATTGAACATCCCTGTGAAGAATCTTTACCTCCAACGAATTATATGTTACACGGTAATCTTCCAAAAAAAAAAAGAAGAAAACATTACTTAAAATTTTACTAATAATGCAACGAAGGTTTCACTTCTTATTGTGTAGACGCTGATTATTCCCGTTCATTCATTTCACTTAAGAATTTCACAATTTTTTAGAATTTTTTTTTTTTTCGAAAAAAAATGGACGAAACCAACAACGATTACCATAGGCTGTTGTTGCAACATTAACATCGATACCCCTTAGGTTTCAAAGCTACTCATGCACTCTAATATCAACCGAAAACTTAAAAAAAAAAAAAAAAGAAAGAAAATATGGGCGATTTATGAAAATAATCGGAATTGATAATTAAAGAAACAATTTCGGTGCGGAAGAAACCTCGAAGAAACTGCATTCATATTTTCAGCCAAGCTATTTTGATTTATATTTAATGCCGCCACATGAGTAGTGTTATTTTATTTTTCAAGTATTGAAATTCACGAAAAATTGAATAAAACTCTTTTGCTCTTTCATGCTTACCATTGTCTTTTTAAATTTTCCATGCAAGAGAAAAAGAGAATAAAAAATTAAAAAAATTCAATTAATAAAAACTTTGCAAAAATTATGCAAACATGTAATCGTTACCGCCTATCCTGATAGCTGTAATGCGTATAAAACCCTTCAAAGCTGGTAAAATAATTGGTGCGCCTTTTACTCTACTCATTTGCACTAAATCATCCATAAAATATTCATCATTAACTACAAGATGACGTTCAAGAAGATAGCGAGACTAGTGCATAAAAAGCATTAAATATTAACAACACATAACAAGTTTATATAACAACAAAATTATACTTATTTTCTTACGTGATAAGTGAATTCTTTCATGAACAAATGCTTTTTAGCTGGAGGATATTGCTCTTCTATCATATCCCAGGCCGATTTGCTTGGAACAAAGTACGTGTAGAGTTTGTCACGTTTTTTTAATTCTTCATTGAAATCTGAATATTCGCCCAAAAATAAAGTATCTCTGTAAAGAGTGCATTTTTTCATATAAATGAAGTGCAGAGTGCAGAAGATAATCTATATTAATCGTAAGGCTGGCAGGAATGACGTCATATTATTTGCAAAGTCAATTTCGTCGGAAATGTTACAAGTCGTGCCCGCAATATGCAACTGGCGAAGCCAAAGCTAACGAACGAGCATGGCGTTGCCAGCACTTGCGGACAAGACTCCAACAAATATGCAGAAGCCCTTCGCAATATCCGCTAAGAAGTTGCAAAACTTATTAATAGCAATTATAACTGGGAATGATCACACATTGGACTGGATAATTTTTAAAGTTATCTAACGAATTTTTAAATACCGTTTAATTTATTTCACCCGTCCTATGAAAACACAACGCCACGATCTACGCAGATTCCGCATGTCGGCTTTGAAAACTAACTGCTAAGAGAGGGCACTCAGCGCGGAATTCTGTCTCAGCTTCATTTTTCCTCTTTATGATCGCGAGATGAAATTGAACGCGGTTCGCAATTACCAGCGTCTTCGGCTTCGCTTCTTGCAAATATGTTGGAAATTCGACGAGCGAACAGGATTTGATAAAGCGTAAAATACCGATAACCAGCCTCCTAACCATTTTGTCCTTCAAACCGTCTTCCCATCTTATGAACTCCCGATTTACTTCCATTCCCGTATATTCCACCACTATATCTAAAAACGCCATTTCATTCTTCAAACACGTTGCAACATTTGCCAAATATGTCAACAAAGTTTATCTGTCTCGGTTAAGTCAACAACTCTAATAAAACAACCAAGGGCGATTTTAATCAAGATCAAGCAGAGATCAATCCAGCGGGGGATTGTGCAAAAAAGAATCACTTCAAATATTGTTTGCACATTTCAAGACAAGTTTGAATATTTTGCGGTTAAATAAGTAAATTTAACTTAAAATATATCTCTCATACCTGTACCGATCATACTCGTCGTCCGCTAATTTATCATAAATTGTGCCTGCGTAATATCCTAAAAGATTATTTACTAGATGAACCATGCCATTCGTTTTTCGTATGTTAAACAATTCCACAGTAGCATTGTGACCACGGCACTCTATGACGACAATATCTCTGTACGGATCGTTTGGATTGGGAATGAAGAAAAATTTTAGTTCAATGTTATATGCTAGAGTAATCGATTTTAGCGAAAATTTCTTCTCCGGTAAAAATGCTTTTCTAATTCTCTTATAATCATATAAACCCTCCACTATGTGCCCAGTATAAATATCCTCCATTTTTTTGTCACTATATAGAAATGATGAAAAGAAAGTCAATCAATAGGAAAATTTTTAAAAACTGAGCTGGTCTTATGCACTTACCCATGTTTAAGAGTTCTCAAAAACGAACTCGAAAGAGCCTGGTTCGTTGGAATAAATACAGTTAAGTCTGATTCCCATCTGTCTAGCTTTTCCATCAATTTAGGATTAAGAGTCTCCCCAAGTTGAGCAAAGTGTTTCATGTTTATTATTCTTGGGCGCTAAGCGAAAATGAAATTTAGAATATTTTAAATAACCATGATTAGTTGGTAGCGTCAGATTTGTCGAACGTTCAACTCATTTTGAATTATTATTGAACTTTCCGACATCACTTCCCGCTCATTAAGGAACAACAAGTTTAGCAATACTTTTTCGAAAAGTTTTTCATTCAAATGAAAGGAGCGCTTGATTTTAGTTTTTCTTTTGACATTTGAACATAACCACATTTGTGCCCAACAACGATCACTAAAAAGCCAAATTTACTAAATGCGTTTTCGATGAACTCTTTGATGTGCAACTTCATCGGACACATGGAGATGAGACTTTATAAGCAGCCTTGCGCAGAAATTGATGCGTGTATTGAAAAATCTTCTTCCGGTTCTTTTCAATTCACTTAAGAGGCATATATACAGTCAGAGATCATTATCGCTATGTTAAGATCCTATCCTATACAACCGTAATTTCTTAGGCTTTTCTCATTTCGCTTCCACTTTGTTACGCATCCTTTCACTCTCATAAATCGAATTGTGTTTTCCGCAAACTTTAATTTACTTCATATTACGTTACGTTTCTCTCGCAAAAACAAAAGAGTCCGGTCTACTCGCAGCCTCAAAAATGTGTGGAACCCGCATTCCCTTCAATTTGCTTGCAATCTCCATTTTCTATGTTTACTTCTACTAATACCAGTTCAAGAAAATAGGAGAAAGAATTCTTCGCCATTAATTTTGGATCTTTCCGAATTCATCTTTATAAACTTTTTTTCGGAAAACGACTTGGATAAATCCCAATATGCCAAGACGCCGACGGATATACTAGACATGTCGTTTTTGCGCAGACAAATCTTAAGAGATGACATTACTCCCGTCGCTCCTATCGCATCCACGATCCAAAATCGTGAATCCAAATCAAGCGCAAATCTAATCTAATGTGCAATATCAGATTTTTATAGGGAGAACAATAATTATTGGTTCGCCCAAAATTAAGAAAAATCCAAACACAAAAAACAACATTAAAACGTTTTATATTCTGCGCAATTTTTGCATTTATGCCTGATCTTATATCAGCGAAAAAGACATCTTTTTCTCGCTCTCTGTCACTTTCGCTTTAATTAGGAGGTAGATCACTTTCTTGGGATTTTTAATTTTTAAAATATAACAACATCGGAGCTCACCGTTAGAACATCCACTATGGTTTCATTAATTCGGCACATCAAATTATCAACTATTTGTACGACACCATTTCTTACAGGTACGTCCCCTTTTTTAATCTCATAAATAGATAGACCGGTCAAATTGCTAGTAAACCGATGGGGAACTAATACTTCAGATTTTGCATAGACTATGAATGGTGAATATGCAAAAATCAATATTGGTAATCTTGCCTGGCGGATTAAGTACATTTTAAAACTTTACCATAACCGCTTATCTGCTCGTATTCAAAACCTAGGACGCATAAAAAACTTGTTACATTGATATCAATAACGCTGTCTGCTCCTGCTCCTGTTGGTGTTGCTGGCGATGACGCTGCTGGCGCTGGCGGTGTTGACGCTGGCGGTTCTGGCGCTGGCGGTGCTGGCTCTGGTGGTAGTCGATCACCACTGGCCTCATTTTCGTTTTCTTGGGCCATAGCATCACGTTTATCTACATTCACATATTCTGCAATCTGCCTTTTTGCTCTGAGTTTTAAGTCCCCTTCCTCGACGCGGTAGATGCGATACTGCAACCGCCAATTGTCGTCTTCAGGCCACCTACATTCATGTACCGTATATCTATTCATAGCGTGAGGCATCAATATACTACCATCAACTGTTTGAACCCTCACTATTTCGTCGGTCACTTTCTCTTTGGACTTAATCTAAAAAAACAAAAAGTCATTTTGAATTTGAATTGAAATTTATTAAGCGATTGTATAATAATTAAAAGTGTTGAATGGATATTGTCGTTCTTACGAAAATATTTCTTTATGCTTTTCGCCATAGTGAAATATAAACAGCTTCGAGCAAGCCGACACTACCCTAGCAGACGAAACCTTGCGCGCAGGAAGCGTTTATAGGGCCGATAACTCATGACGAAACGTGAATTGGATGAGCTTATCCAGGTCATTCAGATTGATAGCCAAAAGGAAATATGAAAACAAAAGATACTATGCGAATGGGGTTGATAAGGCGATTTTTTTCAGGCCCTCGAACATATATCAAAAAAGCAAGCATTAAGTAACTTTAGTAAAGAAAAATGAAACACTTAACCTTAAACTTTTTATTCGCGCAATTTTATCTTCCGATATCTTGACGGATTTTTCAAAATTATTCATAAAAATCGTAGAGCTGAATTTAATTCCATCCCTTAGCTAGTTAAAAGCGTGCTTACGGAGCTTGCGCTCAAAACATTTTGACACATAAAAGCGGCAAAAGAACCAAAAGTACAAACGGACAAGTAAAAGAAACAAGCTATATTAGGGTTATTATCTTATGCGGCCGTTACTGCGCGTGCCACAATATGCAGTTCAACAGGCTGCCGATTTACCCTTTCGACTGATGAAATTAATATACAGCTAAATAAATCACATTTCGTTAGTTGTTTTATATTTACGTTTCTTGACTCAACCGCAAAGAATGTATTTAGACCCGGCTTTGCAAAATCTTTCTTAAAGAAATGATTGTAGAGTTGCCTGTTCGCAAGATAAAAACAAAAAAAGTTTTATATAATTTACAGGTAAGGAAAAATTGTACCAACCTCCTTTTTCCTATATTCGTGGCGCCAAGATTATACTCCTGGCTGAAAATCAAAAGTCGATAAGCATTTACGTCTGGGGTGAGCAAAATTTTTATATCATTGTATATCCCGGGGACGCCGCTAAATATCTCTTCCTTGAAGCCCGCCCTTACCTTCATTTCTAGGGGATGCAGTACACGAGTTATATAAAACAATGTCTGCAAAAAAATTCAATTTGAATGGATTAACTGTAAAATAAGGTCGACATCAATTTGCTTAATTACGGTCTCACTTCAAAGATAGTTTAATGATATCATATATGGATAGCATTTGTGATAGAGAGTATTTTAGGTTTGTGGAAAAGTACGCAACAGCCAATCGAAATCGTTCTCTAAGTCTGCGTTCGCGTTTGTTTATCTCTGAAATCCGTCCTTACATTGAGACGGATAAACTTTAGCGTGAAAATAAGTTTAAGTGGCCCGTTTTGGAGAACACCCGTATGTTTCGTATGCATTATATATGGAGTAAGTGGTACGGCTTGCATGCATTAAATGGCTGTTGACCACGTCATCAATTTCGAACAAGGCAAAATTCACGCTATCAATAGTCGCATTAGCAAATGCCGTCGAACTACTTGAATATTTACTAAAAATTAATGTTTCCGTACGCACCTGGGGTACTCGATTTCCTTGTACATAAACTTCAGTGTATTTTGTCAAAGACAGCTGAATCTCAGCGGTATTAACAAAAATTTGTTTAATTTCGGCATCACCTTCATCTAGAATTTCGGTGATATATAAGTTAACACCACCTGGATACTGTGAAACAATAGAACTCGGAAGAGTTTGATTGGTATATGCATAATTAGCTGGGGACAGATAATTGATTTTCGGTAAAGCCGATCACCTTTACATTGAAGAACTTAAAAGAGTCATACTTATATGATAGAGAAGCTCAAAATGAGTGCCTGCTTTTCTTATTTCGTCATCGGGTGGCACAAATATTGTAAGCTGTTGTGTGTTGATATAATCTTTAATTCCAGACGGGTCGTCCTCGTTTATGTACTCTATGAACTGGAAATGAAAGAAATATTAGCAAATAAATAAAAAGAGAAAAAAGAAGAAGAAGAAAATTATGGTCCCAATGTAATATACGTTCGGTAATCGACTAACGTCAGCATTCATTTTGAGACATTCATCAAATAAGTCAAAATAGAATTCAAATCGAAGAACCATTCGCCACAAAATCTATATATATATATATACAAAACGTGAAGCAATTGATAAATCGATTTCAACAACGACAATTATTTGACTGAGAAGTAAGCAAACTAGTAAGTAAGCAAGAATTCTTAGTACACATCATTCTTCTTTCTTGCTTCAAATTGGGTTTTTTTTGAAAAACACAAAATTGAAGAAAACGAACTCAATGTTTCGTTATTTCTCATAATTAAACGCAATTGGTTTCAGATAGAAACTGATAATAATAGAGCATATAATTGTTAAGGTCAAGGGTAAGCTGTTCTCCACCTACAAGTCTTGCTCGTTATCAACGTGCGTGCACGTAACTGTTTATTAAGAAAAAAAAAAATAAAAAAAGTAAACCACGAGCGAAACAGTAAAAAAAAAAGTAAACCACGAGCAAAACAGTTCCCCTTTCCGGGGCCGCAAAATAATCAAACTTGTCTAAAATGAGTCTTATCGAAGTATAAAATTTCTGGCTGGCAGTTAAAATGTCTCTTTCATAGCGGCAAACTATCACTATTATTATTATTATTAAAGTACAGTTGTCCACGCACAAGTTTATCTGTTAATTCGCTCATATAAAATGCGAGAGTAGTGTGCTGACAATTGAGAGACGTATTAATTTGCTGCGTTTAAATTGCATTGGTAAATTAGTTCTCGACTAAAAATTTCTACAATTTGAAAGCCCCGAATATCTTGGTCGCTGTTGCTCGCTTTGAAAAACTCTCAATTTATGAAAGAGGAAAGCAAAATAGATTGCACGATTGCAGCGTGTAGGCAGGCGATTCGACTATTTCGGAGGCTTCACCAGAAATACGGAAGTATAAAAAGCTATTTCATTTAGTAGCTTCCAAGGATTCGAACAGCTTTCATTTGAAGAATTAACCACGAACCGGTATTTCGAAGACATGTTTGCTTGCTCCCTTGCAATCAATCCGAAATTTGGGATGGTTCAGCAGTCTCTTGTTTTTAAAAAAATTATTTGACGCATACATGCAGTTCTTCCAATTTAGCTTAAAAATTAATTACGCATTTGATAGCGATTGCGTCACATATTTGATCATTTTTGTAGGCGCATTTGCATTTCATTTCGCTTAGCACTACAGGTTCCGTCCTTGCATTGCGTATGAAAAATTCTTCCGCACAGTTTGCGTACTTAATAATTTAAAGGAATTTTCGCCTATAAAGCGATCAAACCTGCATATCCGCGGCATACCTACCAGCGCATTTTCTTCGTAGTCAAGCAAATCAAACACACTGCATATGGATCGTTTTATCCCAAATACAGAAAGTAATATAAGTAGACGTCCTGGGAAAAATAATTTCATATTCTTGGTGCTTTTATACATTTTTGGCATTCTATCGTTGTATTTGGAATCTCTGTCCCACGATTTGAAGAAAATTTGAAAGCGTCTTTCTATTCACCAGTTTTTTGCTTTAAATTCTTGATCTAATTTTCGTTCAGAAAATTTTCCTTTTTTCTGTCCGTAAAATTAAAATGTGATGTAAAAAGCAAAACATTTAATGAAGAAAAAAACATATTCCTCTTTTCAATTCAAAATATTTCTCTAAATTGTAACCATAGTTCCTTTAATTACCTGATGATATCACTCTTACCCCGCGGTAAGTGTAAAGTAAATCGATCGGAAGAAAAGAGCTCTTACGCTCGATGTGTCGCACGTTACTGAATGAATATTCTTTGAAATATTCGGAATTATAAAAAATTGAAAGCAATTAATGATATGAATAAGCTATTAGAAGGCTTTCGAATTTCCTTCAAATGTTGTGCAGTATTTTCATTGCCTCAATACGTTGAATTATATAAAATTAGAAGAGTAGATTCTACCTAAAATGTAGAATGTCACTAAACGTGGGATTTTAAAAAATTCGAATAAGAAAAACGAATAAATCGACAAATTACGACAGACAGTTGAATAATATAATTTAGCATTAAATTAGTTCAAATTCTGAAACAATCTCGCTAAAGAACTGAAAGACATAGCTCACGACACATAAAGAACGTTAGTCTGAAATTGAGCATAAACACTTGTCAGAGTCGTTTGCATGCATAAGGTAAAGATGGTACTGTTCACAGAGGCCCATTTACGATCCTCGATACATAAAGTAAGTTCAATTGCTATGGATTCTGGGCCCGCGAGTAACGACGAATAAAAACTTGAAGCTAAACCTGTCGATAATGTATGCGGTTTCCTTACTAACGAATGAAAAGTCTTTCGATCGCCAAATTGTTGTCGATCAACATATACAAATTACGACCGAGTTTAATCGATATCGAGAATCATTCATAATGGACTATAGCAGATAAAACTACAAAGTTCGAACGTATATTCCATGGGAAACGCCGTATTGCCTGCACAAAAATAGAAAATATTGGCCACATCTACTCGAGTGCGTCATAATTTACTTTGTTTTTTTTTTTTTCAAAACTTTTACACATAACGTATAGAAGCATGTGTCAAAAACCAAATGAAGGAATGCTCCTAAGCACGTCTGCCGATACGTCCGTCTGCGAAACAGTGTAATATATGCGCTAAACAATTCCCCGTTCGCAAAAATGAATTTATCGACTACAATCATGTAAAATAATTTGGAAATGCCACAAAACTTTCAAAGAACACACCTACAACGCCTACATCTGTATATAACAATATTCTGTGAACACATCAGGTTACCAATTTTTTGGCTTTTTACTTACAAAATACAACGCATACACTATATAAAATTGCACTTTCATTCTGAAAATAGAAAAATCAGCCGTGCCCACCCAATATTTAATTCGTTTCTTTTTTTTCTAGAATCATGGCGATATGTATAAAAGATTCGGTCACGACTGAATATAATTTTTTTACTCGTTAGTTTTTAAATTGTCAAGCGGGCGAGGCCAACGCGTCACATACCCTGCACCACTTCCCTTACAACACTCCTTTATTCATTTTCATGATAATGTACCGAAAATTAGAAATTTTTCCTTGTAAAAGCATACTTTTCACGAAAGCGAGCATATTGGAGGATAGCCATAACGTTAACCGATGGTATCCAAATTTAACAGATTCAATTTACTGATCAACGATTTGATTATTTCTCACGTGTTCCCGTCATAAAAAATTGCAAATTGCACTTGTTCGCCATATAAGGGCTTGAGTTTCATGAGAACTCATACATGTGATCCAAAGTTTCTACAATTCATTCTTTTGCCAAATTACTAACAAATACTACATTTTTTTTATAAAAGGCTTAGTATTCATGAGAACACTTCTTGGAATGAGATCAAGTACATAGCCATATGTAGCTCATATTTGATGTTCTGTACTATTACCGGAAAATTTTCATCATAAAGTGCTAACAATTCGACTTTTTTGACATATAAAGGTTTATATTTCATGAAAATCCTTACCCTACAGCCCCCGGGGGACAGGGTGTATTAACTTTGTGCGGATGTATGTACCACCCAGAAAGACTTGAAATGGACGCACTTTTAATTATACCCATTGATTGTTTTCTGAAGGGATATAGGTTTGTCCGTCCGTCTCGGCCTGTCTATGTATTTTTGTGCTCAACCTACATTTCACAATTTTTGGGATATTTTAACGAACTTCGGTATACTAAAGCGATTTATCCGAAAGCCGAATGCTATTGAAAATAGTTCGAATCGGACTTCTTTTTTATGGCGACGAGCACCAAATTGGGATTTGTTAGCGAACGCCACAGGAAAATAATAAGATCGTTGACAAGAAACTTAATTTTGTTATATTTGGACCAGGTTAGTTGATGTTTTGAGTACCTTCCAATGTTTTAAGAAAATTATGCATTTGTATAAAAATAATGTATAATTTTTATTGAATTATTAAGCAAATGAATTAAATGATGTATAGGCTAAATGATACACAATGTCTAATAGTCGGCCTTGCCCGACTATAAGATTCTTACTTGTTATTTATGCAAATTCAATTTTTATTATCAATTCACTTTTATATAATTTTTATTTATTATCTTCTTTTGTTTATCGTATTTTATACATTTACTTATTATAATCTTTCCATCTGCAGTCATCTTATGCTTAAATTTAAATTAGTTGTATTTCAAGGATTGATGCCGCCGTAAAAAACAGGGTTGTCCTTGATACCTTGATTCATTGGTATAGAAAGAAAGCAAATGAAATAATGATATTTATCGAGATTTTTAGGCGTATCTTTAAGTACCAAAAAAGAAAAAAGTAAGAAACGAAAATGCTACAATATAAGAAAGTCCGGACCCGTTCTTAAGGCACACTATCAACTTAAGAGATTGTGCGGTCCGCAATGTCACTGGTGCGAATCATTTAATCTGCATGCCTAGCTAGCTAGCAAAACAAGCAATGCAATTTTTAAATAAAAATATCTGAGAACATTGTAGTCGGAAAAGAAGGTATTCGATACCTTTTAGATACATCTAGTACCACCCAATACATTATCCCGCGTACTCAAGGAATTTTTATATACGGTGGTATCCAAAAAGTGGACCTTCTTAATATAAATGTCGTAAAGTTGTCTTCTATGCCAATTTCCTCTTGTAAAGTAGTTTTTCCCATGAATATTATACCTGTTTACTATATAAAGAACCAGCTCTCGTAGAAACAATTATATGAGAGAGAGTTCGCGAAAATTACGCGAACCGAACTAAATTTTTTCATACCAACTTAGAATCGTCCAAATACTATTACAGAGCGATTTGTGTCGAGAAATTTTGTATATCACAATTTTTTTCATATAGCGACTTTTCAAAATAAGACGTTACATCGAAAGTGGTCGAAAAGGTGGACCGATCCACCCTAATTTCAATAGCGTCCTTCTTCCTTTACATGCGCAGACGGATAAACGAGCTTAGATCGGTACAAAAAAAAGGCGAATTTATTTGCGCAGTTATGCTTTTTTGGCCATTTAAAGCTTTTCTGCATCCGCAATTATCTTTTTGTGTGCTATTTGACTAGACAATTAACAAACCAAAAATTGATTTTTTATAAAACTAAAAAAAACATTAAGAACTTTTTTACTGGCCTTACCACCAAAAGGTAAGTCGTTTCTTTGAGCATACATTATGCTTGATGCATCATTGCTAAATAGATCGGCGCAATTAGTTAGGTAAAGATTTATGGTAAATAAATAATGATGTATGAATCAGAGTAATTCTATAAAACTTCGCTTGCGAATGAGAATATGTTCAGTCTTTCTGAACAGGAAAACCAGAAATTTGTCGAAAACTACGTTAATTGAGATCCTCTTCCATTAAGCTTAATTGCATTTGGCGCGCGCCTTCGGTTCAGGTCTCTTTGATTTTCAAGTCCATACGAGTATAAACACTATATAGGAAAAAAAAAGCCCCAAAAAAAAAAAAGCCCCAAAAAAAAAAAAAGAAAAAAAAATGAAAATACTAACGGCATGTTTTAGAAGTTGAAGACACCGACCGATATTAATGAAGAATTCCTATCTAAGCTGTTAAAGCGCGCTTTCACTTTTATTACTTTGTCCTCGAGCGTTAAACTATAGTTCGAATTTGAAACAATTTCTCATCTTCAGACTTAAATTAACGCATTCTTTTCAACTCAGTTAAGGAGTTAAGCAGTTTTTATAAACTATTCTTAGCGTGACTTTATTCTCTTATCTTAATCAAAACTTGAACCGTTAATCACAAACTATAAATACGTTAACTAAAGTTTTTTACCCTCTTTAGTTTGCTGGGCAATATCCATATAAACGTGACCTCAAACAGCAAGAGAAATGTATAAATATACGTACATAGTTTTTTTTAATTTTTTTATTTTTTTGCTACTTTTCAAACAAGCAACAAGTGACGTATGATTTGGTTTGTATACGAAAACTACGCAATTCTGTTTCTTGTCTTTTTTTAATAAACATTCATATCTAAAAACGAAAATCTATACATGCTTATATGTATACATGTACAGAAGTATGCATATGTAAACGTTTACAAAACCCACAAATATAATGCTTACGTAATATATCAAAACGTATACACATTGCCATGAGTTCTTTATAATACTTTACAGTCATGCATTTAAATGAAAACACACACACACACACACACACACACACACACACACACACATTCACCAGGCATATTTATACGCATATATATCCAGGCATATATAAATCATATATATATATATATTTATCTTCACTTTTGCGCGTTTTGTTATTAAATAAAATTTTTTAAAACAAATGAGAAAGTATTTATACACTTTAGGGAGCATTTCGGATACTCAGTTCCAGTAGCCATCGGCCAGTAGGTTTGGCCATAAAATATTTGGCTTATAATCGATTACATTAGTTAATTAAAAATATCCCAAAAATCTATTTAAAGTAGTTTCTATAATCAAGAATATATCGATCGGCTTATCGATTACTAGTTTCGTTTCTTGAAGCTTTTATCCATACTTTTGCTTTTTGTGGACATTCATTTTTTGTTTGTATTGTAATTATTCTATAGTGACGGATTCATATATCAGTGCAGTAGAGCGTACATGGTCGTATAGTGAGTGCTCAGTCGGGGAAAGGCACAACACTTGGCCACTCCCTATCTTTTTCGCTTTGCTTAGTTCTTTCTAACTGTCAGCCACTTACAAGGGCACATCCCTTGAGTGATTCGTCATAATAATGAAAAAGAATAATAGTAGCAATAAAATGAATAGAAATTTAATAACAAATTGTTCAATAGAAAATCTCTCAACGAGGAAAATACACGAGTCTCAAGTTTTAACTGCATTGATAACCGTGGCCAGAACATATACAGTTACGAATATGTAAATATCATAACAAATCGTCCCTTAAGAGATTAATCGATTGCACGATAACTTTCGCTTTGTGTTACAAGCAAAATAACGAAACTTCTCTACCGATTAAGTGATTGCAGTGGCTGCGGTGATTATAAAGACTTATTGAACAGCAAGCGTTCTTATAATTGTTTGTGTGGTTGCTAAAATTATGGTTTGACATGCATTTTTTGTTTTTCTTGCTATTCTGTATAAAAATCTTTAAAAGTCTTAAAAATCAAATGTCGGTGGAAACAGAAAAAAAAGAAGAAAACTTTGTGTTTTTCACCTAAAAGTAAAAAACCAAAGGCCTGTAAAACAAAAATTATTTGAAAATGCTTTTAACTTCTATAAAGGCTGATCTAAAGACGAATGAATTGTTTTTTCATATGAACGCAATTTCCTATGAATTTCACTCGAACAAATATGACGCCATCGGTGCATATTAAGCTAAAAAAAAAAAGAAGAAACTTATTCATTCTAGACAAACAGTTAATTATGCACACACACATGCCCACATATACACCCACAATATATATATATATATATATATATATATGTACACGCGCGCGATGAATATATTAAATTGTAATTAATTAGTGAACTAAACAATATTCTATAACAACATCAAGGAAACCGTACATGTATACATTATATAAAGTATCATAGTTGGTTATACAGAAATTAAAAAAAAAAAAAAAGAAAGAATCTTTGGAAGTATTGTGAACATTCCCGATCGCTTGACAATTTCTATCAAATATTTAAAGTAAATAACAAATCGGATTGTTTCGCAGATCATAATATATTACTGAAAATGCCTTGAACTGTTCAAGCAGGTAACTTTGCTATTCACGCTCGTACACGATCTAAACAGTTTTATTAAAAATGTTAAACCCTGTTTCGCAAACTTCTAGAAAGTTTTCACAACTTGAAAAGCTCGCAAACCTTCGGGTTATGAGGTAAATAGATGGGAGGATTCAAATGCTACAATGTTACACTGCCCACAAATTATATATATATAAAAAGAAAAAAACACGTTCGTACGGGGATACAAATGTTAAAAGCAAAAATAAAAGAATCGAACGTAATCATTCCCAATTCGCGTTCGATTTGACTTAGAGAGAACGTTTTGCATTTAAAATAAATAATAAGTAAAATAAGTGAGAAAATTATATTCGAACTTGGTGAATCTTTTATATCCACCACGAAAAAGCTTCCATATATGATATTATTATTATTATTATTATTATTATTGCAATTTTAGACTAATTAAATAAAATCTTAGTCTTAAAGGGAAAAAACATTGAGCACTAGCCACACAGGCTATCGGCTCTAATTTATAAGATATTGAGCCTAGTAGTAGTTTTAATAAAGTAAAATATTGTAATGATATTGTGTTCTGTAGCTAATTTTAGAACGTCCGTAGGATTAGTCGCTCCAAATTGCATATTTTATAATATTGGATAGATATTGCTAACGACTTTCGATCGACTTTTGTAAAATATAAGCGAAGACTTTTTCGTATATCCGTTTACAGTTTATCCGCAATGAGTAAAAAACTCAGAAAGCGGAAGTGTTCTTAGTTTATATTCCACCAGTCCTGTCAGCTCTGCAAGTCTTGTCAAATTTGCCAACGATATGCTCATTTTTGCGACGAGAACAACGCTTAGCGCGGACACTATATTGATGAACATAGACGGAGACGAAGGCACATGTTCAAATCGTTTCGGGCACAGTTAAATATATAAATATATTTATTATCGGATATCTGAAGCTTATTTTGTAACACACATTACATTAGGCATTATGCAGACGAACAGACGCGTAGATAAGCACACACGGATCAGTTCGAATCGTTTCAGAACTTGACGCTAATTAAGAATGCATATACATGTTTTATTAGATCTCTTTATGGCTTCCTAATGGGTGTTACAAACATTTTGACAAAACTAATACACTCCCGTTTAATTAAAGTGAATAAATATTTAGCGAAAGTACAAAAACTTTAAATTTGAAATTTGAAGATCTTGCATTGTTTAATGCAGTCAAACCTTCTATAACCCGTTCGTTTTACAATGTGTTTTTGCCACTGGGCAAATCAAGTAATTCGCTTGAAACAAACCCTAAAGGCAAGTGATAAAACTGTTTGTTTACATTTTTTTACACTGCGTAGTTAGTAGTAATAAAAAACGATATTCATATGTATTTAACTTTTAATTGCTTTGTTAGAAAAGTATTTCAACTAAATTATTATTATATTACGGTTTACATTAGACTACGACTTGGCGTTCGAAATAAATTATTTATTACAGTTAACAGTTCGAAAAATGTTGCCAGTTAATCTTTTTAATACTTATTATAAAAAAGGAGATAATTTCAAAACACTTTTCAAATTTCGATTTTAGAATTTTTCTTTTTTGTAACGTTGGTATACACGTCTAAGACTTATGTTCACATTATCTGCCTATTTTGCATTTTTAGTTTAATTTTGACATATATAAAAGTTAGGCGTGTTTAAGTGCTCAAGATCAAAGAATCTGTATTTAGTTTTGAGCGATAAATAAAATTAAATGCATCAGTGTTAACTATGCCATTTGGTGAGTGTACAAACTCTTCGCAAAAAGCCGAGACGATCTTAAAAAAGATGCTCGCCCAGGAAGCCAAAGCACGTCAACAACAGACGGAACTTTGAAAGCAGTGCCAAAAATTATTGCAGAGGATCATCGAATTAGCATTAGAGAAATTGGCAGGGATGTCGGCATATCGGTTGATTCATGTCCTGCAATTTTTTCAGATCTTTTGGGCATGAAATTGCTAAACTTTGAGCAAAAGAATATTTTTCGCATTTTTGGTGAAAGGTAAGACCGTCATCGTGCTTAAGCCACTGTATTTACCGAACTTGGCCGGCTGCAACTTCTTTCTTTTCCCGAAACTGAACCCCACCCATAAAACGACTAAGTTCCGCCACTATTAAGCAGGTAAAGAGCGCGTTGCGTCAAGAGCGCAAGGTCCCACCAAGAAGCGTATACCCCGAACACTGGCACAAATGTATTACATCTAAGGGAGATAACTTTAAAGATGTCGAAGCATATATTGAGGAATAGGTAAACATTTTTCAACAAAAATAAAAAGCCATCTTTCTTTTTGAATACACCTCGTATACATATATATGTGTATATGTGTGCGTACAGATAATATAATATTAGAAAATTATCTCAAATATGTACAATTACAAGTCAATCAACTGTTTAGATATTGAAATTTAAAAAAAAAAAGTCAGAAAGTGAAGCTAATCGATTTGGCAACTGAAGCATTCGTATAACCAGTAATGAATATTGAATCAGTTTTGCTATAAAGCTTTTTCTGGTACAGTAACATTTCGGCAAGTCAAGCGAACTTTTAAAAACCTTATCGATGGCTACACTTAAGTCGTGTGTTAAATCTTTTTATTATTGGACTTTGTGGGTTATTCTTAATTCGACTGATTAGGAAATTCTCGTAAAAATCAGCAAACGATAAAGTATTGCAGCGATTGCTTTTTCTTAATTTATTACGTATTTCTCAAATTCTGTATAAGGCGGTAACTATTCTTCATTTAATTTGCATTAACTCTAAGATTCCTATAACGTGATTTCTGTCAAACGCGCCAACGACTTTCATGTAATGAAATGAATGCGTTGGCTTGTCTTAGATTTATGCTTGTATTAGCGAAGTTTCCGCAGAATGTATTGATTGAATTCCGTAGGACGCACTTCTCATATAACGCGATGCAAGTTACGTTAGCCCATTGTAAGAGACTTAACTGTGTTTTTTTTTTTTTTTTTTTCTTATTACCCAAATTTTTCATATATTCTTTATTAGCACAAGAACTTTTGAAACAGTTAAACTATTCCCTATTAAGCTTTGCATAGACCAGCAATCGAGATAAATATTTGTTTTAATTCCCCATAACCATAACCACGCAAATTCTGTACCTATTTTCCGGACTTATATGTGTTCAAAAAGGCTCATAATGTTTTCTCAATAAATAATTTTTAGAGTCGCTTAAGTTCGATCAAATTGACAATTGAGAAAGAGGATGCCCGGTAGAGAAAATTTGAGAAAAATATGGTAACATTTGCTATGTAAGTGGAAACTAATTGGGTATTAAAGAACGCGTCAAGTTGTGAAAAAAAAGGAAATAAACCATTTTCTCCAAACAATGCAATTTTATGATATTTATAGTGAAAATAGTTCGTTCGTTCTCATTCTATATATTTTCATGTTAAGCTCTCTTATCGCTTTCCTCGAGCCATCGCTGATGAAATCAATCAAATTCTGCCGAAAATTGCAGAAGACGAGAACGTTGGCCAGAAAATAGTTTCGAACCGTTTTCAGAGGGGTGAATACAATGATGATATAAATTAACTTTAAAGCAAGTAACAACGTCGGAGTCGAGCAATTCTGATTGTTAGATACCCTAAATAACTTCGCCTAGCACAATTATTCATTCGTTTTGTTAATAATACATAAAAAATTACACATTATTTTCATGCAAGACAAGAAAGCCGGCATGTTTAATAAAATCCAAAACATCACAGGACGTGATCCAAATTTAGCAAATTTAGTTACCAAAAATATAATTTTTTCAGTTTTCGTCATAAAAAAACTAGAAAATAGACTTTTTATCCATATAAGACCTTGATTTTCATGTACTTGTTAGGGTCTAGAAAATCGACTTATGTAATCCAAATTCGCTACCGTTTACTTTTTCGCTGAATTGCTAGTATGGGGCATTTTTCATCATAAAATATTGAAAGTCCAACATTTTGCTAAAAAAGTTACTATTACTAAACGATAAGGAAGTCAATTTTGTTTAACGGGATTGGTAATGGACGGTGAAAAGTAGAAGTGTGGATTGATACCACCTAAAATAACAATTTCTGATTAGTTGGATTGGAAAAGAATCTCGCATCGTAAGTAACAGGAAACTTACTAAGCGATTGAAAGAGGGAATCTTTGCTGTCAATAATTAATGCGACTAAAGCGTCTATTTTTGTTAAAGGGTTCAAAACTGATCATTAGGAAAGACGTTTCTAATGATTCGGCAAAAATTGACAGATTTTCGCTGGGAAACTGTTCTGAATACTCTGTGTAGACTTAACCTTGCCCGTCGAACTCGCCTTTTTATCGCTCTTTGCAGAAATATACTAATAGAGTAAGGCTGGGTTGGAAAGTGACCTATGAAAACTGTGTGTTTCAGTGCGAAAATTCTGCATAGGGACGGCGCAATGATAATAACAGAAAAATGGCGAAAGCTTATCGACCAAAATGTTATTTATTTGCTAATATTCGGTTCAATAGATTTGATTTAAAATGTAAGAAAAATGTTTGTGAATATTGATGAGAAAAGCTACAAAATTTATTGAATCTTTTTATCTTACCCAAGGGGGGTAAGAAGATAAGTCATACAGAAAAAAGCCTTGAAATTAAGAGAAACGATAAAAAGTTTTCGCTATAATAAACTAAATTTTAAAGGCATATAAAGTTCATAACAATTATTAAAATAGTTTGCCAACAATTTTCACGCCCGTTACAATGTTTCCTTTACATTTTCGTAAATGACCCCACTTGTGGTATGCTTGCAACGCTCAAAAGGATTTGAGATGGACTCACCTTTTGTTATAATGATTGATTATGAATCACTTTTTGTCTTGACCTAAGATTGCTTGTCCGTCTGGCTATTACGTACTCTTGTAATCAGCCAACAGTCCGCAATTTTTGAAGTACTTTGATGAAATTTGGTGCAATCATGTGCTTCTGATCAAGGCTGAACGCTGTTGAAATGGTTCGGTTCGGACATCGGAAATTTTTCCGAAGTAGGTTGTACGATTGCGTACGATATTCAATGGTGGGCCGCCATGGTGTTTTTCCTTCTTTGAATTTGGTACGCGTATTGAATAAAATTAGTATAAGCATGGATTTCGATCCTAAAAAGTTGAAAAAAGCATAAGCAAATCTACGCGTTTTTTCAGATTTTGCCGTAACTTTATGTAAAGGTTCCCAGAGTTCCAGCGCTGTCTGATTTGTGTTTCACCTGCTTTATTTGTTCCCTTGTTTAATTGGCTTCCGAAAATGCTATCGACTGGACGCTTACATCATATTTTAGTGAACAAAATCAAGCAAAGACTTTGCGTAAAGCAAATTCCATTTCCGAGCGAGGAAAATTTATTATTTTATCAACGTCAAACTCTTAGAAATTTGGCGCTCGACCGCAGTTGAGAAAACAAATTAGCTGCAACGGTTTTTTGTTTTCGGAAAAAATAGATGTTTTATGCTATCAAAACTTTTGCTGCCTGCGAATCAACTATTTAGAAGTCATGAAAAAAATAAGAAAAAGCATTGCGCTTTATCCAATCATTGTCTTTCACCATGAAAAAATTTCCATATATTAGTACAAACAAGATATTTCGAAACTTTACAACGCCAAATTAATTTTAATATATACGACTTCCGTAAATAATGTTTTATTAGAGAAGCGATTGAGGCATTTCAAGGCCTAATGGTTACGAAAAATATGCCATGTAAATTGATATTCCATAGGCGAAAGTGTATTGATTTCTTCATTCCACTCTCTCTATCTCTCTCTCTCTCTGTCTCTGCATCATCTTCTTCTTTTTGCTAGCCTCTTTCAATCACATGCTCTTTTCTAATCTCTTGCATGGTCTTAGACAGAATAACATAATAAAAAAATTTATGTATCTGTTGGCTGTTAATTACATTTAGAAGGACCTAACTGACCTTAGATCGCTTAAGAAAAGAATAATGCAAAGAGAAATGAAAATCCGAACGAACAGACAGACATTAGTAAATCAATTTAAAATTTGGCGACACTTTCCGTTGTCTCAATAAGATTAAGTAAGTAAGTAAGTACATGTATATATAAAATACTTTATAAGTTTATTATACATATACATGTGCGTTTCTTTACATCTGGTATAATAATAAAAAAAAAAAAAAATAAAGAAATAAACGAAAAAATTGGTTTGAAGGAAAATTCAGTTTAAAAGTCAAATAGAAAAAATTCTTTCAAACTAAAAATAGTGCAAAAAACCAAAAAAGAATTTCTATTAACGTTTCTTAAAAACGTATAAGAAGAGAGCAAACATTGTCATGAAGCCAAAAATTATCAAAGCCATAAGACATAGCATAAGGGAAATAAAAAAAAACAAAAAACATTTTTCTCATGACAGACATTTGGCGTGTGTTAATTAAATTGGATGTGAGGAAAATTGCTGCCATTTTGTTAGAAGCAAATTTTTTTCTTTTGTTATAAAACTTGCCGAGGGATTGATTGATCGTAAACTATTTTTTTGAAATAACTCTGGCAGATATAGGTGGAAAAGTTCGACAAAATATCTATCAGTTTCTTTCAACTTTCTTTTCTTAATTTTTGAATCCTTTCTTTCGACTTGATATTTCCGAGTACACAAACTGCAATACTGTAGAACTACAGTAAAAGATAGATCGGTGCAGCCGTCGGTTTCTTTAAGAGACTGGGCCCTTGTTTCTTGAAAATGCGGGGAGCAACAGAGCACTTATTTGAAATAGTCAGCCTTGAGCAAGTATAGCATTTGATCATGGTTGGTT
>NW_023998490.1:3097400-3130534 GCF_014805625.2 Glossina fuscipes | reverse complement strand
CCTCATCTATATCTATTTCCGTAAGAAGAATTCGGCTTTATTGTCATACACAAGGCTCCCCACATCGGGTTGCGGCCAAACAAATGCGTCAAGGTCTGAACAGTTAATTTTTATGTCAAATGGCTGTTATGAACAGATTTGTGTTATAAAGACCTACTTTTCGAGAAATTCTCCCCAATAGTTTAATATCCCAGTATATGCAGTCATTTTCCTCGAGAAATTTTGAAAGATCTAAATGGGACCTTATATTGGCGATTCGCTTCCAAAATTACCCTTTGTACCAAATTGCATACAAAGTATATCAAAAATCTCTATATATATTGCGCCGTATTAGCGTTCGCTTGAGCCCTGATGCTTCTGGTCTTTAAGTATCGAACTTGGACGCAAACATACGTTTGGTGGTCTTTCACTGTCGATCCATTTCCCTTTTATAATGATATATTTTTTTCTTGTAATAAATAATTTAATATGGGTAATGTAGGTAATTAAGGAATCTTCTTCTTATATAAGCTCTTGAAATAGTATAACCTAAATTTAAAAAGTGCAACTGAATTGAAGTGGAATAAATGTTATGAAATAAAAACGTGGATTTATTTTAATTCCTTCTGAACGATGAACATACATCCGCACAAATTCAATACATCTTGTTGCACAAGTAATGTAAATGAAACGAAACTTGGCAGTTTGATTTATGTACAAGGATATCAGGTTTGACGCGGGACTCACGCCAATTTTTTTGACCGATATTTTACTGAAGTGAAGATAGCCCACCAAGATAACCGACATTTTTATGGTCCGTATTTTCACTAAAAATGTCTTTGCTAAGTTACAATTATTGCGAAATAAACAACAAACATTTAAATTAAGTATTAAAATTAAATAATCTTGGCAATCTTGGCACATATAAAACGGTCCATTTGTGACATGTCTTAAGGGACGCTAAAACCTCTCAGAAAAACCTAATTTCATTACTCTGGTCCTGGTCCATCACCTCGAAATTCGTTAAAACAGGCCCTCTCCCTATACAGAAAACCCTAAAGGCAAAATGTTGCAAAAATGTTGTTGAAATGTTCGATTTTATACACATAATGTTCTTGTCTTCACTTAAAATGTATGCTTAAGATTACACATTACATATATGCATATATTTGCAATACTAGCGCGTTTATCCATGCACTTGTTTAAGAAGTTATATGCGTACTATTCGGTTTTCGCCATTTTTCTAAATATGAATCGCGCATAATTTTATTCAAAACATTCTATAGGCAAATAAAGTATGTGATATGGCAAAAATGTTTGCGTGCGCTTGACTGCCTGATTTGTCTTTCTCATTATTTATCTCGGTAAAAATTCAGTTAATGGCTTTTGCGTATGACGTCATACATTCTAAGCCTATGCCCTATAACTCATTTTATTTAAAGACAATATGGTACGTAAAGTAATTACAAGAATTACTTTGTTATAAAAAGCTAGAAAGGAATGAAAATACAGTAAGAGAGAAATTAGTTTTTATTAAATTATGTTATGCCCACTTTTAAAAAAATGTATCTAGCCGCCTTCAAGAATTGAAAGTAGGGACTGTAAATAAAAAGGAGATTCGGCGGTATTTTAAATCCACCGTCTTTGCCACTTCATGAGATAGGTTCAAGGCACTTGGGCATTTTGCAACAGTTTTATGTGCAAGAACATCTTCCAATCTTCGTAAAACTTCTCTATCGCATTTGGATGAGATGTGCAAAGAAGCTAAAGCTTTCGCAATATTTAAGAACAAGATAATAGGCACGGATAACACAATAACATTACCATCATATAACTTCTTAACCAAGTGCACGGACAAACGCGCGACCATTGCAAACATATGCCCTTAATGTGTTATCGTAAGCATGCGTTTTAAGTAAAGACAAAACACATTTGTGTACGTATAAAATTGAAAATTTCATTAGCAACAAAAACAAAAACATTATGTATAAAAGATCGAACATTTCATTAGCAACATTTTGCCTTTAGTGCCTTATGTATATGGCGAGGGCGTGTTTTTAGCGAATTTGGGGCTGATGGACCGGGGCCAGGGTAACGAAACTAGGTTATAAAACGATTTTGACATTGCGTTCTTTTAGTATTTGTGACGTCATTTTGAAGGAGATTTATTAGCAATAACTTAACATTTTTGGTTTTGTGTTCGTAGTTAGCGGCTTACTATGTTTTTTATGTGCACGTTTGCTGATATTATTTCATTTTAATACTTATTTTACATGTTTGGTGTTTATTTAGCAATAAATTGCAACTTAGCAAAGACGGTCCACAAAAATGCTGATTATTGATGACTTATCTTCACTGCAGTGAGATATTTACCTAAATCATTTTAATTACTTAAATACTTACTAAAAGCTGTATACATAAAACTTCGATCTTTAAGGGAGGTGGCAACTTTTTCCGGGTTTCGGAACGAGACCCAACTGTTATGAGAAATGTATCAATTTTCATTGTTTTTGAAGCGCTCATTTTACGACCTAATGGATAAAAAAAAAGCACTTAAACGCTTTTCACGTTCGAAAGCTGCACAACGGAGTGGTTAATCAAGTTAGATACGATTCATTTGCAGCACTGCTATGTGCGAGCAAATTGAATTATTTGAAATTTGACGAACAGCAGGCCGGCGATCTAGACTAACGTTTTTGCCGATTTTCCCCAAGGAGAATGTGTTTTATGCTCCTATCAGCTCAACGCTTCGTTCTACATTTAGAATACATAACCGGTACATGCCATATATTGGGCTTAACGCTTCGTAAAATTTAGATGGAGATTTTAATGAAAAGCCGAATATTATGAACTGTATCCAATTGCCTGAGCACAAGGTAAAGTTCAAGTTTAAAATTCATTTCTACAAAATCTGACCAAGACCCTCGTAGCAGACAAACTAGAAATTGATTAAATATTTGAAGCGCATTCAAAGTTTTTCTTTCTCATTTCACACATATAAAGTGCATGCTTTGCAAACTTTTACAAGATTTACTTACCAAACTAAATCATAATTTTCCTTTACGTAGACAAGTTCGCCTACATCTATGTACACATAATAACGCTTTTAGTAAGCATTTACGATATTAAGCAAAACATTTCACTTTCTCGCAGCAAATAGCAGAGAACAAAAAATTTAATTAAAATAACAATTTCAAATTTGTAAGGCAAACATTTTCAACAAAAATAAATATTTAAACGTATGTTTTTGTTTATTTATTTTTATTTGCATTTTTAAGTTTATTATACTCAATGAAAACGATAATGATAGGGATCATCACGATGATGACGACAATGATGATGGTTGAAATTTTAAATATTTTTTATAAATGCCTTCGTGCATCTCTATACAAATAATATGTAAAAAAAAAAAAAAAAAAGCTTCGAAAACGATGTCTTAATGACAAATAAGAATACATGCGTAAAAATATCACTTGATCAGTCGGAATCGTGGTTGTTACGATTGCTAAATTACTGAAGGAAAAAATGAAAGATAAATAGTTGCTGGTTAGGATGTCTCCAGGCCACGACTGCCAGCACGCTTTGGTTTCAATTTTCAAGTCCACAGGTCGAGTGTCGGGTCCATAAAGTCGACAATTGTGTCGAAAATCGTACTTACGTTAATTGAAACGAATTGAAATGCTTTAAGAGGGGCGCACATGTACTATAAAGCACTCGATAAATTTGATATGCTCTCATCTTTAGCAAATGAGTGTAAACATATGCGAGTAAAGTCAAAGTCACTGAATGAATAAAAAATGCAGTGGGCGGACATTTTCGTTGATACCAAGCAACTTTTGATTTGAATATTATTTTTACATTCATTTAATTTAATTGCTTTTCTTTTATGTTCATACCTTTATTAAACTACTTGATAATATTTTAATAATTTTTCAAAATGTTTCTTTTCATTAACAGAATCTACAGTTAGTTCACGTAAATCAGCGTTAGAGAATGCCCGTGAAAAACTCAAAGGTAAGCATTTTGCAAACTTCAAAAGTCGTTAAAATTATTCTTCAAAAACAATTGATTAGTTTTGATTAAAAGCAATGAAGATAAAAGTTAAAAAAGTTTTTAACATTAAAAAACAATACTCGAAACTCTAAAAATATGTTTATATCCTCGGAATCAAGCTAAGATGATTTTATTTCTCTGTGTTATACTTATTATAAGTAATTAAATCCTGGCCAGAGATCAACTTTCAAAATGATGGTAACTTCGAACATGCTTAAACTCGTATATATGTTATGGTTAATAACTTATAAGCTGCGGAGAATGTCGTCGAAAAATTTAATAAAAGTTTTGCGAAAAACTGTTTGAAAGTTTAACGGATTTCTATAACTCTATCCGCACCTATTACAGTTCACAACTTTTCTTTTTTACTTATAATAGATTAAGAAAAGAGTTCGCTGCGTTCTTCCCAGCACATGAATTTAAAGCCACGCAGCTTTGTAAATACTTCTTCTTCTTCTTTTATTACTCATGCAAATAAGTGATCACCTTTTTCTTTTTTTTTTTTTACATTCGTGATATTATTGCATACCAAGTTATATTACTAACTAAAGGCCAAAAGTCTTTTTGGCTCCTTGTTGTGTGCACGATTTCACCTCAGGTTTTCAGTCCTGTGCAATTTCGAATATTACGCAGCCATGACATTTGTTTGCCGTCCATGCCTCCAAGCCTTTCAGTACGGCCTTCAACTGTTCGGTGTAGGAGTTCTTATTTTTCTCCACGTACCATGTGTCCACAATACACAGTTTTTCGTTTCCTTGTACACTTTAAGAGCTGAAAGTTTAGTTTTGTCAGGACTGCAGCATTGGATACGCGATCTGCCCATGATATTTTAAGAATATATAACGAACGCGTAGTGGTAACCTAATTTCTCGACTTACTACAATGTTCTGATACATCGTGTACGATAGTTTAGCCATTTCATCTTCTCTCTATTTCTCGGTAATATAGATCCAAGGGATAGGTAAACTTGGAAGCCCTTTCTACATTTTGATTATTAATTGATAGAGTATGAAGTTTTCGTTCGACTTGCTATCACAAATTCGGTTTTGCTAATATTTAAGTTTAACCGATAGCTATTCCTTTGATCATTTACAGCTTGAGCCATCATCTGCAGATCCTGCATATTATCTGCTAGAATAATTGCGTAATCGGCAAGTCGGATGTTTTTAACGACTTGTCTATTGACTTTAACGCCTGTTTCGATTGCTTCAATTGTTTCTTAAAAAATCACCTTAGTGTGGACGTTAAAAAGGAGAGTAGAGCTCCTCGTCTGTAGGAATATAATTTCTTCGACTTGTGCTGTTTGTTGCCAATAAAAATTTTTGATGCAGCGTACATCTCTTCCATTAATAGGAAGACCTTTCAGGATATCTATTAATTTATCATGCTATACTTCGTTAAAGGCTTTTTCATAAGCTATGAAATAAATACTGGGTACATCTATTTTACATATAATATAAAAATATATTTTGTATATGCAGTCGGGCTTAAGGGTCAAGCATTATGCCTGCGCCGTTTTTGCTACTTGGGGCCTTAGGATTAAGTAATGATAGCATATGAAAAATATATCAAAGAAGTTGGCGGCGGAAATTACAACTTTTCATAAGTTCTGAGACGTTTTACTTAACAATTTTTTCTGATCACTTCTGCCCACACTTTACATGTTAATGTATTGTTATTATTATAATTTTAAACTAAAAAATAAATTTTTAGACTAAGAAAAAGACATTGAGCACTAGCAACACAGGCTATCGGCCCATATATATGTGACAATAAAAGCATTAAGCAAACCGTCGAAAAATAATTCGCGAAATTGGTCAAAGTCGATCGATACTGTGCTCAAAAAATAAGAACAATATCGCAGTTAATTGCGGGAACATATATCGAATATCGGAAATATTTCTTTTCTAAATTGATAACACTGTCACAGATATCGACAAATGAACTTCATTAGTATTTCAGGTGCTTTCGGTTTTGCAAGATACATTTTTTTACGATCTGTGATTTTATTGCGCAAAGAACTTGCATTAAATTTTCTTTGTGAAATGAAATAGGATGAGATTTGGACTTGCGTATACGACCGTGAGACAACCTATCAATAGCGCGGAAAGATGAATCAAGACCGAAAAAACCGCACCAAAATCGTTCAAAAATCAAACTAATGTTAACCGTTTTCTTCAATTGTCGCGTTATTCTGCGCTATGAATTCGTTACGTTATGCATCGTTTGTGTGAAGTTCTTTGAGAAAGAAAGCCGGAGCAGTTTCGAAAAAGTGACAATTAGATTGGATTTTGACAAAAAAAAAAAAAAAATGGTAATATTTTTCCGAACAACCTAATAGCTAATTAACTTCAGGACTCAATCGGTAACCTCCAGATGATTATTCCGCAAAAGCAGTCATGTTGCGTCAGTTAATTCTTATAGAAGCAAATTAAAGTTTTGGTTGGTTAGAAATTATACAGCGCCAATGTAACCCCTTGCAAAGTTTGCTTTTTAGTGAAGCTTTTCTATTGAATTCAAGGCGTAACAATATAGCAGCTACATTCAGCTTTTCATGCCATTTTCCCTACGTGTCAATGAGGCTTGTCACCTGAGCGAATTCGTACAGTCTGCCCGCCAAAGTCAGCAAAATCGCTCTAAAAAGAATCTCTCATTAGGAAAGGATCTCTCATTATCAAAGGAATTCATTATAAAAAAAAAAACTCGCTTCTATGACATTCGAGGGACCCGAAATGAAATAGGAAAAGCCCTAAGCAAATTTGTTATAAATAAAATTGATTATGATGCGCTACATCAGGTCGCTAGTTTGCTGAGGAAAAAGACAAGAGTTGCTCCTCAAATTGGTTTGTCCTCAAATTGATTAAAATGTATATGCTTTGACATGAATCACTTAAAGCCTAATATGTTCTCTTAACATAAAAGATTTGCACGAACGATGTTTCCCAGGAGCATTTCAATGCCTGTATTTATCACATATGTAGAAAAGGAAGCGACAACTCCTTCAATTCAATATTATAAATAGTGATCCCGTTCTGAGGGAGAAATATATGTTTCCTTCCAAGAGCAACTAAGCTCTTTTTAAATTCACCTGCAAATTTTTTTATTTAATTTTGTTATTTATTTTCTTTGCATTCATTTTTTTTTTATTCCAATCGTTTAACTTTAAAAATAAAACATTTATTTTAAGATTTCTTTTTTTTTTTTTTTTTTTTTTTTTGTTTCTATCTTTCGTCAACACATTCCGCTGTTCTTTTGCCATTTGGCATAAAAACATTTCATTTCAATATATTTCTGAAACTCAAGGCTGGTGAAAACCTTTTTCTGAAACGAAAAATAACTCATTGCTTTTGTTAGAGTGACGTTTATTTATTTCAATTTATTCTATTTTTGTATAGCTTTTTATTTATTTATTTTGATTTCTCATATTCTTAATTTCTAGTGCTATTTTATTTTCTATCTTTTCTTTACCCATTTTGAATAGCGATGTCTGAATATATTTTAATTTTACAACATTAGCAGATGCCAAGGAACCTTTTCCCTCTTACTTTTGTCTTTTTTGTTTTTTTTAAACAATTGTTTTACATCAACAGATTGCTTGTCTGCTGGGGATTCAGACTAGACCGCGTTAAGAAAATATGCAAACTTTGTTCATGCAGAGAAAGAAAATATTCTTTTGGTACTTCAACGGATTTAGCGACCAAAATTTCCATGAATATTCTGTGAATAACGTCCCAATACCCATAAACAAATGGAAAAAATCGGATGCAGTTGTAGGCTATTGCCAGCTACGATAACGTTTTTAATAGCAGAACAAAGAAAAACTTATGATAATAAAATGAAAGCCGAGTTGACGTTATTGAGCTAGAGATTTAAAAGTTGTATAAACACTGTACAGCTATCATCCAATATGATAGCGTCTTACTTGTTTTCAATTTATCTTTTAAAAATTGTCCGACGGTCATCAGAATTTTATCACACTTTCAGAAAATCCAAGATCATCAACTAAGAGATTCTTTTTTAAAAATGTCACACCGTCTATGTGTTTTTTCTGTTTCCCATCAAAATTGGTATTTGTATTCACTATTGCTTGCCGAACGACCATTGACGAATACACAGTTGCTTCACAGTTCTGGGCTAAATTTTGCTTACTATGTGTGGTACATAAGGAAAATCGGCCTTTCTGTGTAAAGAAAGTGTACGTTCTATACCAAAAAGACCTTTAGGTGTAAAAAAAATTAGGCTTTGGGTGTGGTTTGTGAGTTGAAAATGTCATTTTTGAGAAACCAGTTATCATTGGGGAACTTGACAAACGATGACTGCTGATTTTTTGGGGCATAAACCATATGATATCGACATGAACCCGCATAACGCACCCTGTTTTGCCAATGTTGCACGAGAAATTTCTCTTTCATGATGCGTATTGACCACTAAGATCGTGCGATTTCTCGTCGCTGGATTTTTCTTTTTGTGCAGTTACGGGTTTTGTACGAGCAAACCTCAAACGCTTGACGCTTTCAAAACAAATATCAACATCGCCAAGCCAACGTAAATTACATTAGAAGGATCGGCTCCTCTAAGATGTATCGTGAAGAATATTTGAATGACCAAATCATACGTTGAAACAACATTTTTTTCAAATCTCTTACGCGAATAAGAGTCATCCCCTGAATGATTGGACAGATAAAAACAAAAAAAAAAAAAAAGATATGTAGAAACTCTAAAATATATCTTTTTATATTTTTTACATTAAATTCAGATGATAAGGTTCGTCATGAACTTTAATAGAGTCAAAGTTAATTCATAAATTAAAATAAATAAGTAAGAACATTCCAGTCAGGCAAGGCCGACCACCACTTCGCCTAATACAATTATTCACTCGTTTTGATATAATGCACATACAGTTACACATTATTTTCATGCAAAGACATATTTTTCACGAAAGACCGCATATTGGAGTAATCCTTATATGAAAGATGGTCTAAATTCGGCAAAGTTGATCGTTATATTAATTTACTATTCCGATTTAACTTTTACCATGAAATATTAAAACTTATATCTTTTTACAATGTAAAGATTTATTTTTTCGTTTCGTAAAAACGGTTGTACGAGAGAGAGGGTTCAAAAAATTGCCGCAGCTTCCCCCAGCAAAATTTTTACCCTCATTCAGAATGTCGAAAGACTATTACTTAGCCAGTTTTTTCAATAAATTGTGAAAATTGCAATTTTTTTCATATAAAAGCTTTTTAGAATAGGGCCTTATGTGGGGAGTGATAGAAAAAGTGGACCGATCGAAACCATTTTCAATAGCGTTCGTGCTTGCATTGCAGCACGTTAAAATATGTCAAATATTGCGACCGCTACTCTTGAACACAAATTTTTTGCACAGACATCAGGCGGACAGTCAGCCCGGCAACCTAAGTTTTTCTGTGTGCTACATACATCGTCAAACACTTAATATACACCGTCCCACAAGTAGTGTAGGGTATCAAAATGTGTAAATTGGTTTAGATTTGGAATAGAAGCGAATAGTTTGAGCAACTGGGACTACAAACCTAAAGGAAAATTGGCCATGACACAGCTTTTTAACAAAACCTGTTAAGTATCTAATTAAGATCTGGCAAGTGTGAATGCCATGGAGAGAAGTACTCAAAAGCTAAAACAACAAATGCGAACGGGCTTTTTCAAAGAATAATAGAAACGCAAAGTGTTAGTTTACGATCATTGCATACATCCGCAAAAGTACAATATAATCTCCTGTTATAGAGGTGGGAGCATTAAAATAAACTATTTTAGATATGTGTTCACAAAAAGGAAAATCTTCAAATAAAAATGTACTAAAAAAACAATGTATTATTTAAACAGAAAAAAAAAAAAAAAAAACAATCTGTGCGCACTTACGCCTATATGTAGCGTTTATGTAGTATACAGCAACCAACTGCCTACAGATGTACATTAATAATCATCACTTTACTTTTTATGGACATTAACTGCCGTCAATTAAATATAATAACAATAACAACAAAAACACTATAGCATATCTATAAACAAATCAAACATACACAACTACAGATGCGTGTGCATACTTTTACATATTTCTATATTATCTATACATAATGTATACACAGTCCCTATCAAGTTGATTGGCGACGTCAGTCTGGGCGATTTCATTTTTTTTATTTTTTTTTTTTTGTTTTTTTTATTTTTCTTTGTGTTTTTATTAATTTTTGTTTCATGTCATGCATATACACAAGCTGGTTTATATGTGCGCACATGAGTACATTTGTGTATTATTATAAAATCATGATTTATATTTGTGTTGATGTTTGTATGAATATGCGCTATGGGTGAGTGCGCGTGTATGAGTGTGTATACGTTTGTATACCATGTTGTGTGTTTGCCTGTCTGTCTATCTATTTGTAACTGAATGATGAAAACGTCGCCATAAAGGCGATTCCCTGAATGCAATAGACATTCTCATTGTTGTTGTTGTTTTTGTTGTTGTTGCTGTCGTTGTCGTCGTCGTTGTTTTTTTTATTGTATTGATCATCATATATTACTTGTTGCTCTTACGTTAGTATGTTGTTGCTGGGTAACCGTAAGAATACCCTATAAAATGATTTTCTGCTTGTCTACAACACCAAAAATAGAGGGGAAAACTGTTGATATTGTGAGCTGTTGCTTCTCTTCGCTGTTTAATTCAAAAAAAAAAAAAAAAAAAGAAAGAAAAAAACAATCAAAAAATAAAAACAATTGACTCTTCTATCAGATACAGAAATACCTACAGTGACATATGAACATATTGTAGATGGTATTGCATTGTTTCCTACGTATGTGTAATGTCATCGAGTCAGGCTTATACACACACACACAGTTACGTTGCTGCTGCTATTTATTGATCATAGCTGCGGTGCACGTTAAAGCTTCAATTTTCTGTTTACGATCGTGATTTTTATTATTTCTTATGCGTGGTGTTTGTTTGTCTATTGGTCTGGCTGTTGCCACCTTCGTACTAGCTCCCATTTTTCTCTTTTGCTTTTTTTTTCTTTTTTATATACTATTTCGATTGTTTAACAATTTTTGTTGTTGTTTTCTTTTTTTACCCGTTTTATCGATTTAATTGAATTCAGTCATGACTTTGGTTTTATTTATTTTACAATCATCAACACACACACGCATGTACTTACATATACACACGTATATATATATATATATATATATATATATGTATATATATATATAAATGTGACGACAATAATGATGATGACAACGATATGTTATTTGTTATATATATATGGCTGTGTAAACTTGTAGCTTTGTAGTTACTACCGTTGTATTTATAGGTTGTATTCAAACCTGTTCAATTAATTCATAATCTTCATTAAAGCTATTCTTACACCAATTAACTCTAGAAGAAGAAAAAGACGAAAGAGCCTAGTTATGTCGTGAATAATAATAAAAAGTAGCAGATCTTCATATAGACTAATATATACACTACAAAGCAGAAGCTTCGCACCGCCAAATAAAATCAAAAGTATTTCTTTTTTATTTTTCTACAATTTTTTTTCATTCTTTTCGAACCGTTTTATTTTAGTTGTCGATTACTTATGGGATAGTAACTACAATATGTCCGAATTTGCTATGGTCAATACGTGGGTCATGTAGAAAAGTTATTAATTGATAAATCTGGAAAAAATCGTCGGTTTTTTTCATCATTTAAATATCAGGAATTAATTTTAACAACGGAAAGTCGCTGAAATATTTTGTTACAGAACTGTCGTAACCCATAAACTAAGTTTGACTTCTTACCTACTATTTCATCATAAACACAATTGACATAAAGTGCATAACTAAAATTAGCGGTTAAAACTTATACTGTTATTTTGGATTTTTCCTTGTCATTCATTATATCCTACAGCACTTTTGATACAAGATACATTGAGTTTGTGCGCAAGTTTTGTAATATTTTGATGAAACTTGGTACACTAATCTGCTTTGACCTTAGTATGAATTTTATTGAAAATGGTTTCGATCGGTCCGCTTTTTATTTACTTTATTTTATTTACTTGCAAAGGAGACTCAGCTAAAATAAATTAACAGCCGAATTCAGTTGACTCTTCGAAGTGAAGAAAAAAAATTAATAACTAAGTAATAGTTCATGTGTAAATAAATAAGAAAAAAAAGGAGAAAAAAGCATGTGCGCAACTAGCATAGCGGCATACCCACAACCAGTAATGAACCAAATTGCAAGCGACCCCCTAAGCCATTGCAAATATGCAAAAGCTTGGCAACCGATAACAGTAACCAACACCAGTTAATTTGCGAACCGTAGTGAGACGTTAAGATCGAAAGTCAGTTTAAATACGTCAAAGGCAAATCGCGCCTATTAAGCCCGGTTGTCTTAATAGTCTTTAAAGAATCCGATGTTGAGATTAAGTGATAGACATCATTTAGGCTTCTGCAAACAGCTCTGAACGGATTAAACAGCTCATAATTATATTTTCATGAACTACGCTTCATGAAAGTAGAGTGCCTAAACAAGCGATTAGGGATATCAAAGCTTATCCCATCACGTAATGTGAGCGAATCGATGGTATTATCATTAATTAACTTAATTAGGAAGGAAACAGCAATAATAAATTTACGTTTCAGAAGAAACCTATTTCCCTAAGGAGGCAGTGAGACAAGTGGGTCGCAACCCAAATTCGTTAGGGCAAGTAACAGCAATTGCTTTTGAACTGATTTAACTGAATCTATGTAACACCTATAGGAAGGAGAGCAGAATTTAATTAAGCACATGTACAGCATGTTTGTAAAGTAAGGTTCTGTCAGCTCTTTGGACCACCCCTTAATGGAACCAAGCGCGAACCTAGTCGTATATAAAGAGAGCTTAATGTGCAAAGTAAAACGTAATCTTTGGTCGAATAGAAACGTTTCACAACTTGTGTGAATCAATGATATATTCCGTATTGAATGACTTCTTTCTTAAGATAGAAGGCTTCTTGCATTTGTTTAGATTTAATTTTATAAAATTTAACGAACACCATGTAACCAAATTGTTGAAGGTAATTTGAAGCTGATACGATTGCGGTTCCAAGGAGAGGGAAGAAAACAGTTTAACAGTAAAAAGACCTGATTTGAAGAACTAATTAAAAGTCATTGAAATAGCGGCACATAGCTCATCAGAGCATAATTTGAATATATATGAAGGAACTCTATCAGACTCAGGCGCCCAACTACATTTTTGAGACCTCAAACTATGTGAAACATCATTTTGCTCTGACCAAGTTAGAAGTCGAAAGCAAAGTAGTTATTGGATGCGGAAAGTTAATAGTTAAAAAATTCATTCAGCAAAAAGATTTGCGGTTTCATAAGAGGACTCAGACCTCCTCAAAGAAACATGCGAAGCATACACCGAGATTTACCTTTGCAAGTTGACAAAGTTAAAAATATTTAGGATGAACAAGAAGTAGGTATTTTATTGACCGAAGGGACCTGCAATAACACTGGTGGTCGACCAGTCCGCATATAGCGCCCTATTTCGAAATAACGCCATGTTGGCAAAAAATTACAATTTTAAAATTTCTCGAAAAATGTGACTAAGTAATAGTATTTCGGCATTCTAAAGTGATATGGGAACGTTGGACCGGCTAGGGCAATTTTGCGAACCGCATTGATTCATAATAGCAAGTTGATATAAAAATGAACTGTACCGAATTTTGAACATGTTTGAATGCTAGAACCTCCTCAGGCGCAACCATTATTAAGGAAGTAAATCGTTATTTGCAAATAGGTGTAATTTTTAATATACAGCTCCATAATAGGAACTTCATATAAAAAGAGGGTGCAATATTTGTGTTGTGTAGCGACAATAGGATTTTTACTAGACAAAGTGATGTAAGTCATTTAGGAGTCGGCCTAGTCCGGCTATAATGTCCAGGTAATTGTTCGGAGCTGTGTTCAAAGTTTACATGCCGTGTGCCGTCTGTTTACGAGCAATTATATGTGCCTATCTTTTGTTTTTATTATTGATGTATAATAATAAACAACGAAACAATTCATAAGCAATCTCCAAATGTTCAAATTTGAAAGGATTTCTAAGAACACTGAAAACACATCAGTCTTCAATTAGCTAATGCAAAAGTGAATAGTGATTGTTTGTTTAATGCATGCAAATGCCTTCATATGTAGGGTCTTTCAATATTTGTAATTTCAAATTTTGAGCCGTTTTCGAACGATCAATATGCAAATACCATTGTAATGGCTTATAACTGGTAAAAACGAAAAAGTTTCCAATATATTTTCTATATATTCCCAGGTTGGGTGCACCATAACACTGAATGGATGTGTTATCGAACAATATTGATTGACGTTTTTTGATGATAAAAGACACACAGCACTTGGATAAATGCCTCTATAATATTTCAAGTTTCCGTCTCTGCTCCACGTTGCCCCCTTTGTTCAAAATACAAATCCAGTTGGGCATAGAGACGCTTCCTTATATTCTATTATAGTTCGGCCTTATCAGTCAAGAAGCTTCATCTTCTCGTAATGGACTTTAAAGCCCGATTTTCATTGTTGAGAATATTCAGAAATTTTATTTTTTTTTTTATTTTTTCACCCTTTGCTTTACAGGTCGGATGATGAGCTTGGCGTAAGATCTAATTCAATATTTAAGTATATAAAAACGTTATAAGGTTTCCGAAGTTTTCCTCTGGAAGGCACTACATTAAGATAAGAAGACGATGAAAAAAATTACACTATTCTATCACATTATTTTACTCTAATATTATACAAAAAAGTAACTTAACGTTAGCGTTGTCAGAGACAAAGAAAAAAAAAGACAAAAAAGACGCAAAGGCCAAAAGCAAACGAATAAAATTGAAAAGGATAATAGCAAAAAACTGCATAGTTTGGGAGAAGAAATTGACTTTCCTGTGAATTCGTCATTGCCTTGAAACCGTTCTCAACTTAGAACCCCTAATCCTCTCAACTTTGTTTAACGATGTTTGGTTCTTCTCTCACAGTTACGCATATTAAATATGTTTGTGCGAAACGATCTGGGCACGTGTTTGTCGCAATACACGATAACAGGTGATAATTGCTAATTGCTTAAAACGTTGAAAATGCCTGTTGTTACATACACTTACACAGTCTCTATTAACTAATTGCAATCAAAACACCGGACGTCATCATGACGCATCTTGGAACGTGTAATGAGTAGAGCGTTTAGAGAGAAGTTAGTTATCACATTGCGCTCTAAAGTAATTTGATATAATCAAAAAATAAATAAATATTTTAAAAGACGTTTAACGCTAAATAAAATCACGCGCACACACTTACTCATACCTCAGAAATGGCGTTTTCCATTCCTTATGTTATTTTGCTCGTTCGTATGAAATTCTAAAAATATTTCAACAAAAATTAAATAGATTACGAAAAACAAGTGGGAAAGAAAAAAAAGAAAGAAAAAGAAAGAGAGAGAGAGAAAACAACAATTTAATATAAAAAATAGAAACAGAAGCAAAAACAAGAGACGAGAAAACTGAGCCGACTAATTTGAAGACAACAACGACGACGACACATTTAAAAAAAGCAAACATCCGCGTGCACATATAATTCAAATTCATAAAGCAATATAACATATATAGTTTATGTGGTCGTATATATATATATATATATATATATATTTATTTTTTTTGCGATATATGTGCGGTTTATAAATGCAATGTTCATATAAATCAACTTGGGCAGTTTGAATTCTTTTTAATAGAAAAGAAATAAATATAATTTTGTTTTTATTTTAAGTAAACACCTCTACGCTATTCGTACAAGCTCAAGTAAGCACATTATACGGTAATATATCACTAATTTAATATATGAATATTTTTATGCCCTACATCACGGGCGAAGCATTTAAGACCCAAAACTTATTATACCAATCGATTCGGAATCATTTTTTTCTCCCCCTCCTTTTAAGTCTATTTGTTCCTGTCTGTTTGTCGAACTTTTCAAGAATTTTTTCATGAAAAGTTTTACACTGATTGACATTTTGTCTTAAAGACGAGCTCCTTGGAAAATAGATTGAATCGGAACATTTTTACGACGATTCCATACGGAAGGCACCATTTTAAAAAAAGTTTACGCCAGAAAATGTACGTTATTTAATATTTTTAAGCAAAAATCGCTGAGAAGAGGGTATATTATGTGACGAACAAAATACTACCTCATTATGGTCTCCCAACTACTTTTGAATGTATTCTACGTGCCTTAAGGTAATCTAGGATTGATATAGAACAGCCAACAGATGAGAGAATGTGCGATCCCACAGACTGACCAACTTGATGAGCTAACCCCGATTTGAGCTATGAATTTGAGTTCGAACCAGACTGGTAAACTACGGACTGGCAACGCCAATCTGATTAGATGAGAATTGGCTTTCGATCTTCAAGAAGTAAAGATCAACGCGGCGTTGCTTATAAGCACCGAGAGTGATAACATCATTCAAAGGCGCGTAATATGCTTGCAATAGTAAGTTCGTTTCTTGTCGTTCGGGTGTTCGAAAGCCAAGGCCACCAAACATAGAAGAGAGTGGAGGGTCTCTTCGTAATAAATAATGAAGTGATTGATTGATTGACTAAATAAGTGGTATTTAAATTAAGACGCACTCAATCCCTAAAGGGTATGTGGCGTAAAATGATAAAGGTTAACATATAAATTCATGAATAAAGAGTCGTTTTGCGAACATAAAGATCCGAGGTACTACAAAGTGTATGTGCCACAGTTTAGGGGATTTTACCGACTGAGCAGTCACTGTAGCTGCAACCGAGTATGAGTTGAGCTGGTATTTGCGTCTCTTATGTACTCGCCTATATTGAGGTAAATTTTTCGTACTCATGACTCAAAGCGTTTTCCCCTTAACTAAAGAGTTAATAGGCAATGTATTACGTTTAGCTTCAGAATATATGTATACCGCCAAGGTTAGTACGAAAGGGGATAAAATTGAATTAAAACAAAGCAACGGTTAGCAGGTATGACCTATCATTAAAATATCACACTTCACTATCCTAACCTTAATTTATAGTTAAAAATTTAGTAAAAATCACAATTCTTTTTACGAAATCCTCAAGGAGGGCTTCAAAAGTTGATCCGACCTGGTTCAAATTTAGTACACCTATTTTGTCTCTTTTTTTTCTTTATCTGAAAACTTAGTCTTCCTCATCTTCCATCATAATGCTACATAAATTAGACCTGGTACTATATAAAGCCTTACTTCCCCTGCGAAAAGGGGTGAAAAATGTAAAACGTCGGTCAGTTCCTTTCATCAATAAATATTAAAAATTGGTTCTTGTTCTCGTATAAATATTTATTTTTGCTAACTATAGCTTATAGGGGAAGAAATAAAAATAAAAAAAAATATCATACCCGATTTGGCACTTTCGTTTAGTTTGTTAAAATATTACTTTTTATTAGAAATGGGCAACTTTTTTTAGTATAAATTTGTTGTACTCTACGCCATTTGTGGTACAAGGGAAGATTACAAAAGTTTGTGCGAATGCACGCAAGATGAGATAGTCCTAGCTCTCATAATACTGATCGATCGAGAATAAGAATCAGTTTCTGAATCGCTTTATCATCCATCCATTGGCGATTGTCTTCCTGTCTGCCTATTCAACCTACAGGTCACAATTTTTGGGATATTTTATGAAATTTGGTACATTGACGTACTTTGGTCCAAGGACGAACGCCGCTTTCAAAGAAAAGGACCATTTATAAGTGAAGTTAATTCGAATTGGGGTCCAATTCGAGTTGGAAAACCCCAAAAAGATGACTCGATAAACTTTTGGAAAAGAGTAATTAATTTTTGGTGACGAATATAAGTTTGACATAGTCGGATACGAAGGTAGACAAAAAAATAAGGCGGAGACCTAATGTAGCGATGGCAATCCAAAATTTATTACCAACTGAAAAGCACGGCGGAAGGTCTGTCATGGTTTGGGGACGCATGTCTATGAATGGCTATGAAAATCGTTGGCTCTTAAAGTATTTCGAACGACTTCGGAATGAATACTATTTGGCTTATATTTTTCTAGCTCTTTTGTACTATTTGCACTATTTTTTTCATACGTTACAACCCTGTCGCGCTCTGTAAGTATGTTTGGCTGGATTGTTTGCGTGATTCCAATTGTTTTTGTATTTTTCCGTAAGATTTTTCTCTACATCTTAATTTTCTAATCATATTTCTAACTTTTTGAGAGATTGTTTTGCGTTTTCGTATATTTTGTGAAATTTTCCGGGAGAGAAAGAAAAGGAATTCGCCTTATTTGGTATTATTATTATTTAAATGTACGAAAAGAAGTACAAAAACTAAGTACCGTTAGCTAATGACGTTCTTTCTCGAAACTTTCAGTGGTGCTGTATGTAGACTGTTCTATCTATCTGTTCTATCTTTACCTTATGCCAAAAATAGGAATCTTGAAGTATTATATAATATAAGTTTCTGTGTCGCATGGAATATACTTTTTGATTTTTAAACTATAGATGCAGTCTTAAACAGAAGAGAAACTTTAACTTGCCGTACCGTATGTAGATTTTATTGGGCTACCGTAAACACTTTTGCCTTTTGATTTGAAGCATAATTAATTATTTAAATATTATCATCACTTGTACAATATTATCATATCTTGTACAATTTGAATAATATTTAAATGAGATTTATAAACCGCAAGCATAACTCTTTCTTTTCAATTAACTCTACAAGCGCTCACACTTATCTACTGTAAACTTAAAATAATACGGTTTCATGCCAATATTTTCGTGTTACGGATCTTGTGTATTCGTTAACTTGCATAAATTTTGTGGTTTCAATGCAACTGCTTGCGGGATGTCCTTCCGATAACCCACAGCAATTGCTATAGGTATGTAAACATAATTACGTTAATATTCTATGAATAGACAGACGTACATCTAAATAAGAACTCAAATCAAAAAAAAGTGCCACCAATAAGACTAGGACGACTGAATGTCGTCCGTGAATATTATATATAATGTATTTGTATATATATATATATAGCTTATATATAGCTTATTATAGTTTATTAAAGTATGCACCCATCAGTCTCGTACGTCTGATTGCTTTCTTGTTGATCTCTTTTGCACTGCTACCCTCAAAGCAAAGTGATTGGAAACAAAAGCAACAATGATAACAAGACCTACAGATTATTTAAATCTTTCATCGAAAAGTTTGATGTGCGTAAGTAGAGGGAGTTTAATAATTGAACGAATTTTTTCGTTTTCTTTTTGTTTCTTTTCTCAAAATAAATTCAGTGAACTTCATAGTTAAACGAATGCGAGAGCTTTTCATTTAAATTTGTTGCAAAGATACAAAAACAAGTGAAAACATTGCAGTCGGCCACGATCACTCCGTTCACTGCACTTACTCATTTAACCATGCTTCAGAGTAAGCCGTCAAACGGGATGTGGTGAAAAACAACTACCCGAACAACTTTAATAGCGTCCATCCTTCTTGGGTCAAAAATCTATTAGTCTGTTAAATTTCATCAAAATATCTTGAAAACTGCGACCTGTAGATTGAGTACGAAAATATTTGGATAAACGGCAGACAGGCAGTCAGACGGAGGGACAAGCTTAGATCGGTATAATAAAATATTGATGTATCTCAAATTCTTCTAAGCGGTGAAAACATCCACACGAACTTAATAGTGATTTAGGTACTCCTCAAATCAGGTAAATCATGGCAGAACGACGAAAGGCAAGACTAACAGCTACAATGAAACCCTATCATAATTAACAAGATAATAGACGTACCGTCTGCTGTGCTGGTGTACTACTGTACACCTTATAACCATTAATTGATACAATGAAATGTATAGAGGAGTTTTTCGGGTCAAAAGTTTATTAACTCAAGCAACATCCACTTCATCGTTGCTTAGTTGTTTTGGTTGTTCCATGACGAAAGAAGATAGCTTCGGTTTCGATTAAAGTTCATCTGAACTTTTAGATAACTTTAACAAACGCTTGAGTCAAATTTTACACCGATATCTTGAAGATATATTAAGCTCTGAGCAGGTGAGGTCTTCAATTAATTTAAATTGTAAACATTGTGAACAAAAAATAAGTAAGACAATTATATTCGGTCGTAACCGAAATTTTATATCCATTATCCTAAAAGGAAACAAAAAATTAAAAGAAATAAAAATTTTTATACACTGCATAGAGTGGGTGAGGCTTATATTTTCTATTTGCAAAATAAAAATTTTTATCGCACAAGCGTATGGGCATAATAGGCGTGTCGTTGGAAATGTTTAAGCCACTTCTGAATTCTTTTGTAAATTTATAGGCGATATCTTCATTTTCTCTAACGGCAGATGTTGACAAATGGACACACGAACTTGTTTAGGTGCATTCCAGATTTGAAACTGGTTAAGAATTTATATACTTTGCAAGGTTTTTGACGCTTGTTTCCGCGCCTTTAAAAGTTATTGAAAACAAAATTAAATTTTGATACACTTTAATATTGGGTACGCGCGGTCAAATTTTTTCATTTTTGTACGGGTGCCACAGCATCACCCGGTGAATATGAGTTCAAAGTTTCGTACATTTATCTCCTGATGAGTACTAAGCAAAAAACCAGTTTTTTATTTCTTTTGAAAAACAAAGGTGTTCTCACTTTACGTGGTGCTGCGGATCTGTTCTTCGAACGATTTGGCCTACTTTCATTATCAACATGCGTGCAAGAACTTCCAATGTTTGTATCAAATATGAAGACCACGGATTAAATTTTACGACCAGGAGAATGTACACGAACAGACAACATGCTCAAATCGATTTAGAATTTGATGCTTAACAAGAATATATATATAGTTTGTGGTGTTTCTGATGCCTCCAGTTCTGCAAAGAGTGAACCAAGACCGAAAAACCGTGCCAAAGTCGTTCAAACTTCCAGATTATGTTAACAATTTTCTTGCACGATCGCGCCAGGCCAAGCGGGTCATAAGGAATATTATTTGAGTGTTATGAAGGCAATAAACGCGATAAAATTGGTTTTTAAGAATAAATAAAGATTTTTCATTTTATAAACAAGTTCTCCCACCTTTGTTTTCGATCACAATAGCATTTGGAAATAAATAGCCTTTATTGAAGCCTAGTGTCTCAATTTTAGAACTTACAAGTTTGTAAATCTTAGGCCAAACTGACGAATATATTCGCATTCTAAGCTTAGGACACTCGGACGGAAGTTTAAATCGACTATAGATCGCGATTGCGTACACAATAAATACGAAGTGAACGCCGAAAGCACTGGACTTGAAGTATAAATTGCTTACTAAGGCTCATTATGGTCGCAAATACTGACTTTATAAAGTTTAAGTTTGCTTCTGAAGACGTTTTACGTTTTTATTGCATCAACAATGAATACTCTTAGTGTACTTATAAAACAACAAAAAATTCCTCATTCCATGATTTTGAAAAACGTCGCGCTAATCGCTGTCACGACCGAGTCAAGTTTTACTCTCGAAGACTCTACTCCTTCGTTTACAACAAGCAAGTATTGAACGGTGACGTTTGAGGGAAAAACGTATTAGCTGCTAACACGAACATAGCCGTAATTCTCTAAACGATGTGATCGCTCTTGATGTGGTAAAGACGAGATGATGTGTGTGCGCGAATTGCCAGGCATGGTAAGCATTTCAAACGCAGCTAGCTGTACATCGTATGGTGACAAAAAGTTTGGATGAAAAAAAGTTTGCTGCAAGATAGATCCCTTGTTAACTTAAAGTAAAGAAAATCTCGTAAAGATACTTCTATGAAGCGTTCAGCAATATTTTACCACAACAAAGACGAGTTTCTTTGTCGATTCATAACAATCGATGAAACGAAGATTCATTACTTCAAATCTAAAACGAATTGTCCACAAAGAAGGGGAAGACACTAATACTAAAATACAACAGACGAGCACGTAGTAAGCGCAACTATCATGTCGGCATACCCCCACACAAGTTCCCGTGCGTTAAATTATTCTTTAATTACTTTGTAGTCGTAACTGTAGCGGGCGCTTGGTAAATAAATTGGTAACAATTACCGACCCTCCCAGACTGCAAACACTCTTCATTCCTGTCTCCCTGCTCTTGTCTCGTGTTATGCGTATAGGGGAAAAAAAGGAAGAAGTAATAAATACTTCATCAAAATATCTTAAAAATTGCAACCTGTATATTGGATACAAGAAAACAATAGGGGCAGACGGGCTTAAATCAATCCAAGAACTGAATCTGAATCAATAGGTGCAATTAAAAATGGGTCTGCCTCAAATACTTCTGGATTATACACAATGAAAAGGAGGAGACTATTGCTGATGATCTTTTTTAGTAACTTGACGATTCTCTGGAAAACTATTCTAACCCTAAGGGGAACTATTTTGACAAATAAAGAAGTTTTTTTCCAAATTTTTTTCGCTCTCAATGGGAAATCACATATATTTGCGATCAATTATATATATAAATATACGCCTTATAAAAAATCATAAGCATACTTTTCTATCTTACAAAACGATTGGCTATACTAGTGAGTCATCTTTTACCAATAAAAAAGAGTATAAAATTAAATTAATTAATCAATTTTGAAATAAATTTTGTGTGAATTTCCAACGTATCTAATATTTCAATTACGATAACTTCGTGGTAAATTTTCTTATGAATTTAGTATATACTAAAAATAAACAAATAAGTCAGTATTAGGCTTTCGGGCGCATCATTGCAAAATTGATAATTTATGACAATTTTTATCAGTTTTCTCTATTTCAGGTCTTCCGACTTTCAAAAATTCAAAAAATATGCTACATAGCTATAGAGTTCTGAACACTTCACCTTTTCTACAATGCCTCTGATAGAATAACTTATATTTGAAAAATGAATAAAGTGAATACAGATGATGAATTTTTTTCTTTATAGTCACTTGTATACTACTTGGGGTATATGTAACAGTCTTTAACAGGGTTTAAGATTCCCTTAACTTTTATTAAGCAGGTCTCAATTTTTGAGATATTTTGCCGACTGACGTGCTTTGACCCAATGACGACTACACTCTAAATAAAGGCGAATTCCGAAAAGCCGCAGTATGGAAAAAAATTGCAATTTTCAAAATTTTTGACAGAACTCCCTGCATAATAGCACTTCGACACTCTAAATTGGTATGAGAAATTGTATTCTCATATACACGTTCCTAAGATAAATGATTCTTTATATAATAAAAAGGTATGATATTTAATATTCATGGTGGAAATTAATTCATAAGAGGAAATTTTCATAGCAGACAATCGCAGCGCATTTAGCCCACGAAGGTCAATTTTTTGGATACCACCGTATATAAGGATTTGTCCAATATGCGCCTCTTCATGAAGACCATGACTTTGCTTGAAAATAGTGTGGAACATTTGTTGTTATTATAACCAAAACGAGTGAATAATTATGCTATGGCGAAGTAGTGCAGGGTATCTAATTGTGCGACTATAATGTTCTTATTTGTTTTTTAAGAATATTTTTTTGCTTCATAAGACAAGTTAAAAATAAATAAAATATAAAATTTCGCCATTAGATCTAATTAAATAACGAGATCGATGAACGTCGGCAGGATTATATCAGCAAATAACGCAATGTATTTATAATTCCAAATTGTTATTCGCAAATTCAATGCTTTTTCGCACGGGAGTGGCCGCAAATCTAGGGATCGAGAATGAAATTATTTTAATGCAAGCAGGAGAGATTGAAAAAAAATGGAAAAAAAAAATTGCGTTATATATCAAGTAAGCTGAAATTAAACAAAAACGCAATTGAATCGAATCACTCACTGACTGTTATGTTCGTAGGGTGACCCAGGTTTCGTTGTCAAACTTTTCATAATAATGCATTTAAAGTATAACCCTGCCGCTAGCAGAGTTTGTGCCTTATTTCCTTTTCTTCTTTATTTCTTATCAAAATTAATATGTACACCGGCATATATATATATATAAGTATGTATGCATGTGTATATGTATGCTTTTATATATACTATATGTTTGTCTGTATTAAAAAATTTGTATTGAAATGATTACTCGCTGCTGAGACTTGCTTGCCCGTCTGTTTGCCTGCTTGCTAGTCGGACTGTCTGTCTAGCCGATGTAGTTGTGAACACTTGTACGCGAACCTGCACATGCCCATTTACTTACTATACAACAAACAAGCGCAAATATGTAGCTATGAATTACGATGGATGACGACTACAACGTCGGCTGGTTGACTGAGTTGCCGACCGGCCGGCTGCTTAACTAAATTTTCATAGGTTCGTTTGTTTATTTGTTTGCTTAATTTTTGTTAGTTAGTTGTGCCTGCCTGCCAGGCCGACTAGCTGGCTGACTTGCTGATAGGTTGATATGTTGGTTGGTTCGTTGGTTGGTCGGTTGGTTAGTTAGTTAGTTGGTTGATCGGTATGTACGATCAGTGAATATAATTGTTATGGTAGTCAGTCGTTGATCGTACGTTGTTGAGTGCGTTGTGACTAAGACGCGAAAACTATCAATTAATTGATAGTGTTAAACCAATATAACAACAATAATAAATGAGTAGCGAATACAAAAGCAAAACTTACGTTCAGTTTGTATATTTTGTATATAGTAAATAAAATTAATTGAAAAATTAATACGAAAACCAAAAAAAAAAAAATTAAATAAAAACTGAAATAGAAATGAAAAACAAAAATTTTTCAATTAAAAGGAGAAAATAAATGAACGAGTGAACGTATCGTTTTTGCCCACAACACAAGTGAATTAATTTAAATAAATCAATCATTTGACGTTAGCTATTGTTGTTGTTTTTGTTGTTTTGCGGAGAGTACCTAAACAGTGTGCGCGCCTGTGTTTGTGCGTGTGTGTGTGTGTGTGTAATGCATAAATATATAAATGTAAACATACACATATACAAACACGTATACACACACACATTCATATGCGTCTGTTTAAATCGTTTAAAGATCGTTTAATACATTCGTGTGCTAGTCATCATAATCATCATCAATATTAACAACAAGAGCAGCTAAATAGCACCACAATTTAAAAGCTTACCCGAACTGCATCGTTATCACTACGATCATCAACATTGTTATTTGAATAAAAAGTATTCCAACGCCATAGCGCAAAATTAAATAATGAAGCAAAAAAAGAGAAAAATATATAGTAAAATTAAAATAAGAACACGCCACAACTGTCTAAAGTGTAATTAAAGTATAAAAAAAAAGTATCAACAACAACAGCAATAGCTAAAATAAATGAAATGAGGTGAAGAATTTCAATATAAATTACTTTAATAAATCAATTGTTTAAATAGCGTGAAAATATATATAATAAAAGGGAGAAGAATAGCAAAAAGAAACCGAAAAATATATAAATAATTTCAAAATGAAAATATATAAAACAAATCAATACAAATGGCACGACTTTAAATAGCAACAATCCACCGCTAAATGAATTTAATTTAAGTAAGTACAAATGTTTTATCTATTCGCACTCTGCACTAAGCAATCGAAGCATCATAGTTTCACCATTTTAGTGGTAACGGTCGCCCATATTTGACTGCATCGATCGAAATTATTCTCATATATCCCCTATTCGACGCTTCCGATAATGTTCAGAAAGAAATGAGAAAGAAGAAACAAATAAGGAATTGATGGCTCAATCAATAAGTGTTATGTCTTAACGACTAAGAGCTCACTATAGCTACGAGCAAACTAAATCCTAAGGGTTTTGAGATTTAAACCCGCGAACGTTGCATTTGTTGGTACGAGCCTTACCTAGTCGGCTACTCATGTAAATATTAGCCTTTTGCAACAGCAGATCACTGATGGACAGACGGACACAGCAAAATTGATCTAAAATTTGACATTAAGTACAAAACGTCAATGAACGAAAGACTTAAGCCAACCAATCTTAAGGTCTACCCTTAAGCAGCAACAGATTATTGGTCGAGAGAAAGGCGTTGCTTAATCCATTTAAAGTTTGAGGTTAGTGAAGCGACCGACATAGCTGAATCCAGCTTAGGCTTGACCTTAAACAATAGCAGATCGACAATGACAGTGATATTTGCAATTTATTAAAAGTAACGGTAACGTTCTCTTTAACGATTATAAGACGAAAAGCGCATTTATTCAGGTCGAAAACAATCTAAAATATCAATGATCTTAAGCAAAACCAGATGTTTTGGTATGAAATGGCGACTTTCAACTGATTCGACTGAAGTCATTTGCAAATGTGGTCCTTAAAAACTTATGCAAATTTTGAGAAGCTATACAATACGTAATTAACACCAAACTTTTTCTAGAAATTAACAAATTTTTTTTTAGATCGTCTTTTTAATTATTGTTTCCATAATTGCAAGCGAACAAGGCCGGTGTTAAATATTTCACGTCGTCCGTTGAGGGAAAATCTTCAAAATTTACCTGCTTTAAAAAAATAAATTCTTTGAAAGTAAATGCACTTGAAATTAGCGTACAAAGAAGAATATTAAAACGGCGCCAGGATGTCAAACACATAAAATGTGCAGTCAATATAAAATTTTACAAACACCCTAAGTAAAGTAAATCCTTAAAGTAACCCTAACTAACGAAAGCAAGGAATTTCCAAATAATTTTATTCTCAGAAAGTGTTTTTCAAAAAAAGGTCACCTTTTTAATTACACAAAGCAGTAATAAAAATAAATTGCATACACACATATGCACATACGTAATGTACGTGTTCGTGAGGAAATACCTTCCGAGAGACATATATGAAAGATACGCATAAACACACACATATTTGCTTATCAAGTTTATTTAAGGAGGTGTGCATAGCACCGCACCGCATAGCTGTGTGTCATTCCATCGCCATGAACAGTATGTAAACAGCACATGCATATATATATATACTTATATACTTATATGTGTATACATATGTAAGTAAACAACCCACGCATATTAATAACAGCTGAGTATTGTATATGTGTATATAAATGCTTACATATAATACTAAAGCGCACTTTAAGTGCATATTACAATGTATGCATGTATTCGTACAATCTTTGCATTCCTTAAAAGCTTTAACACATGTTTTCGCAATTTATTTGTTTAAAAAAAAAAACTTTTTTTTGGCACTTACTGCTCACTCACGTTATTATTGTTGCTTTTTATGAGCTTTCGCTCTGTTAAATACTAAATTCCAGTTTTACTTTATGACGGGTATCTGTTTATTTACACATGCTAAGGTATTTGCGATACAAAATTTTCTTTTCTTCTGCTGGTGAGCTAAACTGAATTAGGTTAGAAACCAAGTGTTTGTAAATTCTATAAACATGGAAATATTTATCAAGCTCACTTATTTCATTTCGAAATGTTTTCATTGCCTTTCATGCAATCAGACAAACGTCAAAGCAAAGCAATGAAAAAACAAAGAGAAATTTTTCTTAAGGCGCTACGAGAAAGTACCCTCAGTCAGAAATCTATTTTAAACAAATGCCATCCATGCATTTATGTATTTTATACGAAAACATTTGAATGTCGAACGTGTTACGTAGACAAAAAGCTAAATATAAAATATTTAAGCGAAAAAAATAAAAACGAAAAGAAGAAGAATGAACACATTTTGCGATAAAATGCCAAGTAGCAAATAAAAAAAAAGGAAAATAAACGTAAAATAGATTTAAATGTTAAATGAAATAAAAATATATCTTCTTACCATCACATCGGCTTATGCTTAGTAGACAATTGGCGAAGAAGCAGTCAAACAATTCTCCTTATTTTTAAAACATTTCTCAAATGGACCGTAAGTAAAAGTTATTTGGATGACAACATCTTCGCTTATCAAAAAATACGTTACAGCAATAATTTCATTTTATTTCGTTCACTTAACCTCGAAGGAAAACAAAACTGGTTGAATTCTTTAAAAAGCAACACCTTTTAGAAGATTAAAATTATTGAGAAACGAAACCACATGAATTCTGACGTGGTCTCTTTTTAGGGTAACTCGTCTCATTTAGAGAGTAAAACGAATGATCAAAATATAGTTACAAGTTAAAAAAGCAATCATTGGCAGAATTGATCATAACACGCCATTAAGTAATTCGACAATGCCTGCCAAAATTTATGGCACTTCAGTCATTTGCCTACAAATTGCAAGGATTTTAATGATGCTCTTTTTGTTATTTTCAAAATAATGGAAAATAACGTCTTAACCCAGCATTCCCTTCAGAAGGATTATAGTATGTCTTCGCCGTTGAAAATAACAACTTATTGGCGGTAGTTTGCTGATTCGAAACAAGCACGTAGGGGTGTTAACCGATCTATTTATATTTATCTTTGTAGAGTGTTTTATTGATTGTCCTTAGGAAATTAGAAAGAATCGTAAACTTTCTTGCATGGAAATAACCTCAACCGTACCGATTATACCCGTCGGTTGCTGCTGCTGCTGTTGATGATATGTTGTATGTAGCGAACTAGAAGGCAATTTTAGGTTTTTGTGAATTGTTTCATAAGAAACTGCTGTTAAGGAATACTATTGTTAATTGTGTTCTACACGTTTCTGTGGCGCATATACGAAAAATTTGTGAAATTATTTCTTGGAATTGTTTTTCTTTAACAATTTTAAGAAACTCTTACGTATTTTTGGGAATTTCCTCTTTCTAATTATACAACGTATTTCACATATTTCGTGCAATCATAAATTACGACGAATATTGAAAAGAAAAAATTTCATAAAATATTGCAATGAAAATGAAAAGAATAAATTTCAAATGTTCAAGCACAGAAAATGATATAACAAATTACAAATCAAAATTTAGTAATAGGTGCTTCCATGTATTCTGATCATTTTTTCACGTTACAGGGGCATTTATTGCGAAAAATTGGCGCAATATATGTTAATCAAAATAATTTCCATCATTTTCTACACTTTACCATATTTCTGGCAACATGCCGATATCGTGTCGTAGAATTTCTTCAACTTTGCGGGGCCGCGTGTCAACCAAACCGCGCTGCATCGTTCTGAACAGGAAATAATCAGAAGGCGCTTCGTCTGATAAGAATGCTGAGTGCGGCAGAACTTTCCGTTCGAGCTCCAACGGGGTACCCTTAATAACTCTTGCAATGTGTGGCCGGCGCGTTGTTCAATCGACGTCGGCGGTCATCTGCAGTATCAATTTTATTCCGTTTTAGCAGCTCGTTATACACCTACAACTTGCTGATCCCGTCATAAGGACAGCAAAACTTTCTGGCTACAACCATTCTGCTTTGTTGTCGGGTCTCCTGGACAAACACATTTTTTAGCGCTTGGGCTTGCCGAAATGGACACACTTTTCATCGCCACAATTTTGAAACCCTTCGAAATGGCGTTTTCAGCGAAATCGTACGATAGCTGTTCTCCCTCCTTTTGGATTTTCCCCATCGTGCGTAAATTTCTAGAAACAGTTGAGTCATTAACTGCTAAACTGTTTGAAAGTTTTTTGAAAGTTTAAGCGGGATTTCCACCCAATAAGCCTTACAGTTCATTGTCCTCGAACTTTTTTGTCATTGATATCAAGGCAAGGTTGGCAATGTAATTTTGAGCGCTCCCTTGTCAGCTTCTATATGCACTAAATCGGTCAATAATACTAAATGGAAAACTCTTATTTGATGTGGGGAAAAGTCCAAAATCGTCGTAATGTAATCGTTGCACATGTTGATACGTTGTTTGGTACTTCACGTTGCTTCAATAGTAGCCAGTCGTCATTCCCTTATAAATTGTGCAACTGCGAAGAAATTTTTAATAGTTTTCAATATTCTTACAAGAAAGAAAAAATGCAAATTGTGTAACTTTGACCCACATTCATAAAAATATGTGAAAATGCCTAATACCAACAGAAAAAACATCTAATAGATAACAATCTATTAAAATATTTTGACACAAAAGTATGTACATAAACTTGTGTGAAATTCACATAACAATGCATATACCTAAACATGTTAGATACGTATATTTATAAAAAGAAAATCTTTTTCACATTAAACACTCACTTAATGTGCACTTAACAAAATATGACCACACTGGCGACGATAAAAACGGCGGCGGAAAAAATTATTTGCAAATAATAAATAAATGTGGGTGTGTGTGTGTCTGTGTGTGTACACATAGCCGGTAAAAAAAAAAAAACATCGATTCCCGCTTACTAAACAAGTTATCGCCGCGTTGATCGCCCATACGTACATATATAAGCGCACGATTGTTTATTTACATCGTTGCTCGTTCAGCCGAAAATGTCAAATGAGTGTAACGGGCCGACTTGTTTTATGCGTTTTCTTCTTTATATTATATCGCTTAGACATGACTGGTGTAAAAACAAATCTAAAATTATTTTAATTTGTAAGTACATATGTGTAACCTTTTTACGCCCGCATCTGTTGAGCACGTACGGGCAAATTCATTGTATGTAATTTTTTTTCTTTTAAATGACCTTTTAATGTGACAATAAAATCAAAATAGCATTTTATAGCCTCCTGTGCGTCTATCTGCTTCTTATCTCTTTATTATACACGCTCCTGTATATATTCATGTCGAACCGTGATATACTTCATGGCCTTGCCATAAAGAGAACCAAAAGATCCCTACGACACTTAATGCAAAGGCAATTTACATTCCGCAAAAGTTTGAGCCTTGGCCACTCTCCCGATCGCATTTACATAAACTGTATTCCCCTGTGGGATTATAAAAATGTGTAAACCGTTTTAACTCCAGATTCGCTTGTCTTAGCAATCAAACTAAAATTCTGCTTCCCTTTCTCAATAATAGGGGCAGCGGGCAACAAAGTTTCATCATTACCTCTTACCTTTCTTCCATTAAACTTGTCTGCACAAAATTAACACAATAATAAACACTAATGATATATCGATTCATGATCATTATTAGGACTTTCTCTTCTTTTATACGGATATACGGATTTACGAATATAAGCACATACTCTTCATCGTTAGCGACTATTTATTCGATGGAATTGCAAAAATCTTAATATAAAAACTTGAATCTTGAATATGCTCATAGAATTGGAAAATTTCACTAACTACCTACGATCTGAATCAAATGTCAGTCTAAATTGTGTCCATCCCGGAGCGCAGACAGACATACGTTGATTATCAGACATTGTTTGATTATCAAACGTTTGTAACCCTGATTGAAATATACATCAGCGACGCCATAAAGTAGATGTATTCTCTGCAACCACAAAATGCGAAGTCGACTTTGACATGTTTGCCTATCGCTAGTTGGTCTTTTAAAACCACAGTTACGACTTCCATTTCTAGAAGCTTATTCTCAAATTCCTTCTCACCCCCTTCTTTTTTTTTTTAAGAATTATGGCGTGAAATTTGTAGAAAGTTAAGCTTCGGGAATTAACTCGAACTAAATCTTAAAATCTAATATCTATTGACCATGTAGTAGATAAATATGATATTTGTCTTATAAAATTACCGGTCACGTGCTAAAGGGTTGCATACAAATTTAATCTAAAACGATAGATAGGACACCGTAGATAGGATGGCGTAAATGCCATATGTGGCAATTAAATTCCTATATGTATATTATAAGCCCGTGGATGTTGGAAATTTCGTCCGAAATCAAAAATAAATTTCTTTCTTTGCACCAGTATGAAAATTCGCATCATCCGCCTGAAGAGCCGAAGGCGAGGGATCTCGACTAGCAAGTCCATGGTCGTGGTTTCGAATCTCAAGTGCGGTAGAGTTTTTAATAAAAGCCGATAGCCTTAGATGGTAGTGCTTTTAAGAGTTTAGTCTTAGAATTTATTTCTCTGGCGAAATTACTATTAATAATAATAATAATAATAATAATAATAATGAAATTCGCGAATATATAATATTCAATCGATTTATAGTTGTAGACATTGACCTTTACGATTAACCAAATCTACCCTTATTAGATCATCCCAGATTATGGACGAAGTTGTCAATGTATTCTTTAGCGACATTGGCTTTTAGCAATATTTGCTAGCTAATGTGCAAATATTCTGAAATTATAAACATAAGAAATAGCTTTCAGTGAGTGTCATATTAAACTGTCAGTAATTCTTGTTAAATTTATTATTCTAAGGAACACACATTATTTGCAATTTAACTGAAACATATACAAATGTACCTACATTTATACGTACAAATATCACTTGGATATGCATAGACAATTGTGCAGACAGCTACTTTTATTAGAAGCAAATGACTTAAGGTTACCATATGTTATAATAATTATCAATTTCGTACGACTAATGTTGTTCTTCCTATGCAAAGTTTTGAATTTTTTCTAGGAATATCCATATATACCCATTAAAAAGTGAGAGCATACAAAATATTGTAGATCCATACGTAAGATTAAAAATCAAGAAGCAATGACAAAATCAGTCATTTGTTGATCCTTTTTTTTTTTTTAGGTAACAAAATTAAACGGAGTTTAAGGAAATCTGACAAAAAATCGTATAGAATAAGCACAGATAGAGGTGTCTGCTAATTCTTTCTTTAAGGAGGCATTTTGCGATATTCAATATGCTCATATACGATGCCGATGCAAGTTACTTACTATGAAAATTTGTATCAAATCTAATTAACTAACTAACAACTAACAACTCAATGGCCATGAATTCAAGTCATAAGCGCGGTAGGGTTTTCCTTAACGCCAGTGGCCTTAGATGCTTTTGCAATAATAATAATAATAATAATAATAATGATATATCAAACCCACATCGCTTCGAAGAAGTACATAAAAATGTATATTTCAAAAATTAATTGAAGCTGTGGATTAGTCTTTAGTGAGGAAACCTAACAAGAATTCTGACTTGAAAGTGGGACATTGAGTGAAGAGCGTATTATTTCTCATATATCGTATAGAGTAAAATCAATCTATGTTCCAACTATTAACTAATACAAGCGCTTTTTGAAAGCGCTCTGCTTCATTAAATTTCCATCGATCAAGTAAAAGATATATAAACATAACGTAATTTACGCAGGTTGCGACCCAGCCTAATAAAGCAACTTGACAAACCTGATGAAATGCACTTTTGTTC
>NW_023998490.1:3033284-3097000 GCF_014805625.2 Glossina fuscipes | reverse complement strand
ATATTAATAAATCCGTACGATATGCATTTACTTATGTGTGCGTAAACGACAATACTGGAGACAAAACAAGACTCTTTGCATTGCATGATCTTGTTATTTATTATATGTATATTCATCATCAAATAACGAATTTCTGTTGGGTTTGCCATTTAGTCTACTAACTCTAGAATATGCAACGACGGTCTTTGTCCAAAGTATAAAAGTAATTAGCACGAAATTGTGAATTAATTTAAATTTTCATTGTTTTATTGATATATTTCATTTCGTTTTGTTTCGCTGCGCATTTTTTTGATTTTAAATATTCAGGAATAATATAAACCAAGTAAGAAAATTATATTCGGTCGTGATACGAATAACCGTTATCCTAAAAACAACAAAAAGAATTAAAAGATGGAGAAAGAATTGTAAGATGGAGCGGGCGCGACCGATCTTTTCTATTTTCAAAATAAAAATTTTGTCGCATAGCCGTGTAGGCGTTGTAGGCATGTACTTCGGAAAAATTAAGTCGCTTCCAAATTCTTTTGCAAATTTGTAGGCGATAACTTCGTTTTCGCTGGCGGGAGAATGTTTAGCACAAATACTTCACTGTTGCGCAGAGAATAGACAGACGGACTTGTTTCGACGTATTCCAGATTGGAAACTAGCCTAGAATTAATATTCTTAATGGGGTTTTTAAAGCTTCGTTACGGTGTTTGAAAACAAAATTAAAATTTGATACACTTTAATAATGGGCAGGCATGGTCAATTTTTTCAATTTTTTATGTACAGTTGCTGCAGCATCGCCCATAGAACATGCATTGAAATTTTTGTACATTTACCTGGTGCAGCTTATGAGTAATGAGCAAACAATCGATTTTTTATTCCTTCTGGAAAAGAGAGGTGTTTAGTAGTTTACCTAATGCGGTGGGCGTGTCCTTCGACCGATTTCTCCCATTCACAAAACAAGCCAGCACGCAAGATCTTCCAATGTTTCCGTCAAATGTGCGGTTCATGGCTTAATTTTTGCGACCAAGAGAATGATTACAACAGACGTTACACAAATGAACAGACGACATGCTTAAATCGATTCAGAATTTAATGTCGACAAAGAATGTTAACACTTTGCGGAGTCTCTGATGATTCCTTCTGAGCGTTGTGAGCGTTTTGACGAAATGAATGTACCCCTCATCCCTCGGTGGTGTATATAAAGCAAAGCAAATAATCATCGCTCTGGCAATCTGTATTGAAACTTTGAAGGTGCTTTTCTTGAAAAACGAGCTGTGCAAGCAGCATAATTGCAGCATAGTCCATTCTTTTCTTTCGAACTTTTTATAAAATTTTTAAAATTATATTTTCTAATGAAACGCTACTTGACGATAAGTTAACTTCTTATATTCTTACGTATATTATCTATAATTATTAAAAAAATATTAGCCTTTCTTTAGCCAATGTTTTCTTTCGAACATCGACGGTTTGATCATGATTAACAACACGATAACTTTATGTGAAATTTATTTGTGCTAAATTTGGATGAATTAAGCGTATTTTTGAACACTAAGACCCTTATATGCCAAAAAAAATATAATTTTTAAATTTTTATTGTGCAAATTTTTCATATAGCTGGAGTATATTTGAACGAAATGGATCTGTTTTTCGATACCCACTTCATATAAGCTTTCTCATCAATAGTAAGTTCCTTCGGAAAAAGTTTAATTTTTTAATGTTTTATAATGAAAATTGATTTGTAGTAGCATTTTGTTATAAAAACTATTCGGATTGAATCTGGACCACATAGGTTTATATTTTAGAAGCAGGCATATTTATGAAAAATAATGAAATATTTAATAAGTAAATTATGTTTGGTAAATTTGTTTGACGTCAAATGACATTTTGGGCACGCTGCAATGTGAGGGTTTTCATGAAAGGAATGCTTTTAAATAAAAAAAAGCAATCGCCTTGGTATTAGACGAAGCTGTCTAAGGTATATATTGCCCGACCTTTACCGCCTATAATGTCTTCAATTGTGCTTTTAGTTGTTTTTTTTTTTTTTTCTTTTTAACACTAGTAGATTGTCATTGTTAAAAGAAATTTTTTTGATATAAATAAAGCTTTCTACTAGATTGCATTCCTTACACATGTCAGCGAGTTTTCGTTTTTTGGTTTGCTGAATAAGAGAAGAAGAAGATTACATCCCACATTTTGTTAGCCAAATATTCAAGACAGGTGGGCAATCTCAGCCTATAGATAGTATGTAAAAAGTAACGAATCGAAGATGTCGTTAATAAAACCAACTTCAGCTTGTAACCCCAACTAGATAGAAACAATTATTTTCATTGTAAATAAGTATTAACAAACCAATAAACCAATAAAATCAAAAATTTGAGAAAAGATTCATCAAAAAATTCAAACTAACCAAAAAATTCTTAAGACTGTGAATTTGATGGGTAAGAAATTATAACCCCCTTCAAAGGGTCTCCAAAAAAAAAAAAAAAAAAAAAAAAAAAACAGAAAAAATTGCAAGAAATTTCAAAAAAATTAAATTGAAAATGTTTAAAAAATATCAAATGCTTTACCTATTACCGCCAATTTTCATCGGACTATGTTGTATTGGCACAGTAATCAGTGTATTGAAAACAGTTTATATCAAACATATTCACATTTCGCAACGAATAAACAGTTATCAACTTCAATTGCGAGATTTGGAAGCAACAATTAGGACAAAAGAAGAAGATATCGCTTTACTTTCTCAGTATATAATTAAACAACAAAGATCTCAAGGTATCGACGTAATTGGTGAAGCAGAACCCGGTAAGAAAGCAAGTTTGTTGAAGCGTCTGTCTCCGGACATTCGCAAAAATTTATTTAACAATTTGACGGGTGAAACAAGCTTATCACCCAGCGTTGCTTTTCCAACGACCTTCGATTTCCGGCCGCATTTGTTGAATGATCCAAATTCTTTAAGGCCGGCTTTATTAATATCGCATAACCGTTCAGGGGTATGGATGGTTTTTGGCATTATCACTTTAGCAAAAAAAAATCAATCTTACCTTTGCGATACCCTGAATGATCTCATAACGAAAATGACAGAAGAACAACAGAAACAAACGTTAATTGTAGTGTTTATAGGTGAAAAGAAGTTTAACTCTGTGTTGCGAATTTGGAAACTTGTTGAAAAGAATTTTAAACGTCACCTAGAAAATGGTCTAATTGATGTGATTGCTCCAGAATCGTCATATTAACTAGAATTCGCGCATGATTCAATGAAACTTGCGCAACGGTGCACGAAGCAAAATCAAGACTACGTTTATTTAATGGCTTATGCCCACAAGAAGGGGGCTTTCTATATACAATTGGGTGATAATATTTTGTTCAAAACGGATATTTGGAATATCGTAGATAAATTGATCATTACCGACCGCAATTATCCTTGGATCGTGATGCATTTCGGAAGGATGTCGAAAAGTTTAAGTTGCACTATGTTCGAGACTAAAAGATTGCCTTATTTAATAGGATTCATCCAAATGTTTTATTATGAAACCTCAGCCAATGAATTATTGAGAAAGTTTGTACAATATCAAGATTTTCCCACCGAAAGTTTATTTGGACGAAAAAGTCGCTACCGCAAGTTGAAGTATCGCCCCTATCTATTTAAACGCGTGACCATTATGAAGAAAGAGAAAGATAACTTAAAAGGCGAACTTCGAATTTCAAGCAATTGATTTTTCCAAATTAAAGCTGCTCATGGAAGTAAGTCAACGTATTTCTAAAATTGTTTTGAAAAAACAGAATAAATAAGCAAAACACTGGCTTAAGTTCTATATATATATTTAATACTTTCACTTGTCCTATGGTTGATTTCATTCAAACAAAGTATTACCGAAAGGCAAATATTGCAACGATTTTATACCATAGATTGAAATTTTGTTTCAAAAAATCGAAAATATAACTCGTAATCTCGTATCAAACCTATAAGTATTGTATGCTTGATCGTCATGGGGTTTTCTGCGTTTCTTATTCAAGGTGTAGATGAACCCGATGATTTACAAGTTAAAATAGAAAGCCTGTAGATCCTTTCAGATCTTGATTTCCATCCGAAAACCTCCCAAACTTTGGCTTATAGTTTTCTTTTTCAACACTGTTAGGTGTAAACTTAAATAATTGGCCAAGTTTGTCTGAAGATAAACTCATTATTAATTAATTAAATTATTAATTCAGATAATTTAATTTGATTGTTTTATAGACTAACTATCTGCACCCCCTTGAAACCGTTGTGTTAACCCTTAAAAGTATAACGATGTAGATCTAGATCGTATAATTAAAACCTCATTTCTCTTTACGTATCAAGCTTTATTTTATTAAAATTTTTTTATCAAATAAGTTTTAAGATTAGGTTGAAATACAATGTAGACAATTCGGAATTCGCATATGCGTTTAAGGGTTAAGGGGAAAATGCAAGAACATTACGTACAATGTCATTGCCTTTGAAGTAAAAAAATTCTTTTACAAATAAAACAAACCGAATGAATGGATGGGTGCCGGAAAGTTCGTTCTAAAGTGAGAAATCAATTTCTCTATTATGCTTTAAAATGTTCTCTTCTTTACAAGCTTTTTAGTTAGTTACGTTTAAAATTCTCATGTTACACTCTCGCGAGTAGAGAAATTGTTTTTGTAATTATTGAAATATACTTTGGCCGGGGATTACTCTCTTTAAATATCATTCCATTCGTTTTCTCTGGTTGCTCCCCTTCCACATTAACTGTTAATCAGCTATTTTGCACGCATACACACACAGAGCCGTGCATACATGCTTGCAAGTAAATAGAAGTTGTATTTTTTTAATTTCTCGTGCAAGAATAGAAAATTTCTCGCTGTTTACACGTTTATTTACTCTCATAACTATTCATACCGAATTCATAGATTGAGTAGCGTCCGAAAACTGTATACTCGCATCGCTCGGTTAAAAATGTTTGTTTCCAAAAGTGTAAGATTGAAAAGATGCAAAGTTGTTGCTCGATATCGACATTGTTGCATTATGTATATGATAGGTAGTACATTTTCATGGACACAACTGATACTCGCTTAATTATACAGTTTCACACATGTCTATATACGTGTGTGCTTTTTTTCGACTCACAGATGCTTTCATTTACATTTAAGCGCATAGAATACGTAAGCATTTAGTAGTAGTTATTGCTATTATGCTACTATGACAAAGAGGAGAAACAATTCTGCTTTTATTTGTTTGACGTATAATCGATCTTCGCAACACCAAAAAAAAAAAAAAAAAAAGAGGCAAATACCCTTTCGCTTTACGATACTACTTAGTACTTACAGCCGTTTGCAAGGCAAAGAGATGTGTAAGTCTACAGAGTGTCTTGTTCCAATGGAGGTTTCGTAATTTTTGCTTCTCTTTTATTATTTTTGCATTCACAACGATGTGATATTGTGATATTGTTATATGAAACCTGTCGTTCCGTTTAGCATAACCATACGTACCGTACATCCATGAAGTGTGCATATACTCTTTATCAGTGTAAAAGTCAGAGTTGATTTAACCCTTTCCGTTTGTCCCTTATATTCTTAGTTGATAATCACAGCTTAACTCTTCTGTGGCATAAATACGAATAAGTAATGGTAACGATTGACGAAGAGAACTATAATCTCAAACCAATAAAAACATTCAAAGGGACCGTCTAAAGCAATGATGTAAATAAAAAGGAAAAAAGTGATATCAACAACATACCCATAAGAAACAGAAAATCATTACTTAGCACTTATGTCTACAAGAAACGAAATGTAGTGCAAATAATTCCTGAGGCAAGGCTAGACGAATGTTGTCAACTGAATTTTAAAAAAAATATTCTGTAAATTTGAGTAAATTTGAGTTGGTGGGTAACAAAAATTCGCTATAAAACAAATCCAACTTTCTTATTATTTTTTTTTTTTTTTTTTTGTTCTATACAATTTGTTTTTTATTTATTGTGCAGTTTTTTTATTTGCATTCTATACATTGTTTTTATTACTTTGCTTATGTGTCGTAGCTATCTGTAAATAAACTAACTGAGTCGATATTGCATGTGTTGGTGTGCACTAGATGACAGACTTGCTGGTTGAATAGCTTATATGAAAAAGAAAAAAAATACTGACTAGCACATGCTGACGATTGCATAGGTACTTGGAAATTGAATGAATTTCATTGCTACGTCTAGTCGCGTTTTGTTCGCATGTGAATGCATTTCAATAGCTGGCAGCATACATTTTTTAGCGTTTATCACACATACGTAGGAATATTAAAGTTCATGCATAATTTTTTTGTGTTTGACTGAAAAAATACAAAAACGGTGCGGTCAGGAACGTTAAACTTATAATAAGTTAAAATGAAAGAACTCTTGTTATTTACTGCGGTTTTGTGATTGTTTGTGTCAAACAAGTTTATGTGTTACTGTATGTGTCATTTATTATTAAATAACCAAGATTATTGTTAACAATAATAACAACCAAAGAGTCTATGCTCGATTCGGAGAGAATTTTGGATACTCCTTCGTTTAAGGTGAATGTATATATATATATATATATATATATATACAGTATACATTATATTATATTATATTATATTATTAAATATATGTATCAAATCAAATAAATATAAGTTATGTAATTCAACGAATGTATACTAAAGTAGATTGTTTGCATGCATTTTACGATATCTCATTATTGACGAGTAAACTCGTTACAACGAAAATTTAATATAATATAAAAATAATTTATAAAAGAAACAGATAGCGAATAATCACATTCGCTGTTATCTTTAATGATTATCATTTAAACAAATCATTCATTATCAGCTGACTAAGAATGCTACATAATCACATACACAGTTATCGTTAGATGTTTCTACTCACCTCTCTCTCTCTCTCTCTCTCTCTCTCATTCCTTTTTTTTTTCTTTCTTTCTTTCTCTTTAGTTTTTGCACAACCAATCATTTTACTAACTTGTTGCTTATGAATTATACGTATCTACTTATTAACATGGCCATACAAATGTACACACGCATTCATAACCGCACAATAGATTATAAAACGTATGTATAGTAATACAGGTTATCGACAAATAAACTCAAGAAATAAAAATAACCGGTTTTTTTAAAAAGAGGTGACGTATCAAATATTAAAAGAAAAGTAACAAACGAGCGGAGCTCAGTTTGTAAATTATTAATTTATATTCACGTATATGTACAGATAAATTACAAAAAAAATAAAAATTTTTCCCCTCTCATCTTCCTTTCATCTCTTTCAGGAGACTTAAGAAGCGATTACCTCAATAAACACTTATTTTACAATATAATTAAATTCATATATTAATTATAATAAGTAATAATCAATTAATTCGGGGAAGCCTTAAACGAATTTTAATAAACTTGAAAAAAGCAAACTGCTCTTGCCAGCTGGTACTTTTTACTGCTTTTATACTAAGTTTGCGTGGGTTTGAGATAGACCCACTTATCTGTCCATCTGTCTGCTCTCTGCTGTTTCCTTTTCTTCTCGATTAAATTTGGTACACGGACATATTTTTGTCCAAGGATGAACGTTATTGAGACTCGTTCGGATCGGGTCGCTTTTTCGTATTCCTATACGGATTCAAAATTTCAAAACCATCATATGAATTTTTTAAAATTTTTAAGCAAAACTACGTACGGTGTTTTATTTTGGTATATGTCACACAACAGTATTTTTACTTGTTCTTAATAATTACATTTTTATAAAGTTGTATATTATACATACGTATTTGTACTTTGTACGAATTAAATTGTATAATCTTAGTGCTATTATGTAGAAATTTAAAATCTCGGTTCAATATCCGGGTGGCCGTTGCTAATAAAGTTTGTATATTATTGTATAAGAAACTTAATCTTATATGCAAGCGCCCCTCGGAAAACAGCCACGGAATTCGTACCGCGCTGTATCGAAACCGTATTCTACTGAAACGGTTTTATTAATTTATTTCAACTAAGATATAATAACCCTACAGTTATTCAAGTAACGACTTTTCAAAACAAAACGTTATAAAGTAAGCGGTAGAAAAGTGTCCCGATCCGATCCATTTTCAGTATCGTGCGCCCTTGGTTCAAAACACGTCAGTGGCCAAATTTCATCAAATTATCGCAAAAATTGCTGTGTTTAGGTTGACATACGCACACAAGCTTAAATCGATTTGAAAATCGTTCCGAATCGATCGGTATAATAGAAAGTGGGCTCAAATCCTTCTGGTTGTCGCATTCATTCCCATAAACGTAATAAACCCTTATGCCACAATTGGCGTAGGGTATAAAAAAATATGAAACTCAACATTATGATGACAATACAAAAATGAAAAATATTTTCAAAAAATAATGATGACGACCAAAAATTGCAGCAACTCTTTTTTTTTTTCTCCCTTTTATTAACGATAATTTAAAAATAAAAGCAAAAAGCAATTGAAAATAAATCTAGCGGAACACATATTCGATTTTTTGAAACCGTGTTATAACATTGGCAAATGTATCACCGCGTTGTATCGAAACTTTATTCGACAAGCGGTGTGTTATCGGAACTCTCTTATAAGCGCATGTTTTGTAACGCCTTCTATCGAAGCCGTGTTCGATAGGCATCGTATTATATAAATGACGCCTGTGCATATATATATTACTGCAACTATTTAGACAATGCAATTATAAAAAATTAAATATCGCTTAAACATTTCATTAATATAGTTAATGTAATCTGATCTGATATAATCTGATCTTCACTTTTGCAACTTTTTTAAAAAAAAATTTTCCAAATTTCCTACTTTAGTCGTTTGAACGAGTAAAGTTCTTCTTAAGAACATTTACCGTTACTTAGCGAAGCTGTATAAATCTAAAGGCTAAGTAAGTCCAATAACAGTAGTTGGATAAATGAAAATAGCTTTTTTTTCTTTAGTGGATCTAACGTTTGTAATGCTTGAGAATGTGTTTTCAAAATTTTAAAAGCTGTAAATATTTGTAATCAATCTGTTAAGTTCTTTGATGCATTAAACTGTGAAAATTGCAATGTTATGAAAGCGCTCTCTTTTACTACGTCTGGAAAACGCTTCTCTTCTTTCAAAAATCAATCCACATGTTTATGCACAATTTTTGAAACCCTATGCTTTAGATTGTATTACTACTTAAGCGCTTAGACATTATGTTAGATATTCTACTTTTAAGTTAAGCTTTCGTACGTGAACCACGTATAACTATCACCATTTTCACAACATATGTTAGGTTTTAGTTAACTGTTATATTACAGTACCATACTTGTTGTTATGTTATATTGCATTTCTACACCTACTCTTTTCGTATTCTTTCCCTAAAAATCTTAAATCAAAGCTAATAAAACATGCGAACTCTATAAAACATTATGGTGGGACCCCGCCCATCCGCTAAATACCCTACATCATTTAGCTTGATGCGGGTGTTCCTGTAACTGACTTTCCAAAATAAGGATTTGTATTGGAAGCGGTCGAAAGCACAATTTGATCCGAATAATTTTTAATAATGTTCGTCCTTAGCTCGAAGGCGTCGATATGCTAGGTTTTATCAAAATATCTGTAGGTTAGATATAAAACTACATCAATCGGTACAACAAGAGTGGATACATCTTCTACTTTCAGGGTGTTGCATACGTTCGCCCAAACTTACTATATCTTTCTATCGCAAATGGTTTAGGATATAATAAGAAAAAATTCGATCCATAATTTGTTTATTTCCATTGATGTAAAAAAAGGAACATTAAAAGTGTATTGTGTTAAAAAATTAAGGAAAATTTGATTTCTTCAACAATCTATTGTTATAATTATCAGAAGTGTTATAATACATAGTTAACGGAAATTTATAGTAGAATAAAAAATTCGCAAAGAAAATAAATCATATGTTAAAAAAGTAAGATAAGGAAAGCCACCACCACAATATAAAAAGGAAAACCACAGTCAAGTTGATAACATGAACAATAAAAAAAAAAAATCTTGTTCACATGCACGCATACGTGTACATATACAACCCGGTGTGTGTGTATATATTTAAGAATGTAAGCACAGTGTTCACAGACGGTTTAAACGTGAGACATCTTTCCAATGAGTCACGATCAACAATTGCTTGTAAGGTATACCCGAGCAAGTATTTATTTATATACATATATATATGAATGTGTTTACACTTTTAATATAAGTACACGAATACGTGAGTATACTTGTTTACATATTGATGTTTACATCATTTCGCTTTGAAAAGTAGTTTTAATTTTCGCTTAAAATTTCCATGCTGCTCATCCTTTCTCTCAAATGAAATACGAAAACATTTATGTTTAATTTTTGTTGAACGTCTCCGAAAAATAGCGACAGTTGGCGTTGGTTTCCTTAACACAAAAAATATTAGGTAACTAAAACGAATTAATATCCGGTTTTAATGTTTGCTATCAATGTATTTATGAATTTTATGAAAAAAAAAAAAAAATATGACGGCAAATATTATCTGCCATGTTGACCGGCATAAATGGTGAAAAAGGAACTCGGCGCAAGACTCCTCCTCATTAATAATACAGAATATTTCCATCAATCAATTATCGTATAATTTAAGTGCTCTTTGTTTATGCGTATGTTTCTATGAAGCTATCATAAGGAGCACATGCTATCAATTAACAAAGATTCCGATTACTCTGGTACTTGTTTCAGTTAAACGTCTGCTGTTGAATAAAGTTAGGACGATGCAATTTTGACAAGATATTCTTTAGCGGAGCGCCCGAAACCAAATGTAAAAATGAATGTGACATATATGTTCTTGATACGCAAAAATTCGAAGACGCCAGCGGATGCTCCTTTCAAATTTAATAACATATTCAGGATCATCTTAAGTGAATACTTTGCTATTTTTTCGTTATTTAAGTGCGATAAGACGGGCTTCAAAAATTCGTTACAAGCGAATATAACCTGCAGGCGAACGACCTAAACGCTTGATATATCCATACGTAGACCTAACATTGTTTTTTTTAATTGTTTACGCATTTGAAATTTGATTTTCTTTGGGTTTGCGTCAGTTTTTTAAATTGAATAGGAAATGGACATAATGGAAAAACACCATTGCGAATAACATGGATATGTATAATGTACTATTGAACAATACTTTTTTTTATGCGTTATTAACCAATTAGCTGCGTCGACCTCTTCAGCGACATACTTGTATACTTGTCAAGCACAGAGTCTGTATAATACGAAATTAGGTTGCAATGAAATGACAAAGATATTTTCTAAACTACATTATTGCGGCAAATACTTATAATGATAAAATGTTATGAGGCAATCCGAGAAGGAAGAATGGACAGATTACGACGGACATATTCGTCATGCACAGTTAACTGATTAATGTCCGCTTTTGCACTGATATTCATTACTTTCACATATACTGCCTTTTGTTAGAGTTAACCCATTGGCTCTGCTAATGCTAATACGAGGTTTATTCATTAACCCAGGCTTGCACAGTCTACAGTGACAACGTAAGTAATTCGGGTAATACCGACATGCTTTCATATGATTTATTAAGATCACATTTTATTTGAACTTGATTGTATGTATTTTCGCCGTGTCTGTGTAATAAAAAATATACATATATATATATGTATATATATATAAGTAACTAAAACAAAAAAAAAAAATGAAAAAGAACTTATCAGCATTTGTTAGAAAATATGTAAATGTAACAGTGTCTATGGATCACATCGTGTGCCATCAAATTCATATATAAAAAGTGTTTAAATGTTGGCTTAACTAACGTCAGCAAGATATTTATAATTGTAAATGCGACATATAACCTCAAAAATGGCATAGCGTAAAACGTTATTAATGCAAAGCATTACATGCACTATCTATAGTGTCTCGATTGCACCCAACCACCTTCATAAATATATACCAAATAAAATTACGTTCTTTATACCAACGTCTCAATTTATTAAAATTTTTGCTTGTACTCTCTTCCACCGGAAACTTGTTTGTATGGATACGCGACAATAAGTTTCTTCTCTTATTTCGTCTGTTCAATTTTTCAATTATTGAACATACTTTCTATTGACAAATTTACATATTTGACAAGGAAACTTTTGATTTTAAATACTAATACTTTTCTTTCGCACACATTTTTATGTAAATAACTTAATAGTTTGACAGTCTACCTAACAATATTTCTGGATCAGTTAAGTATAATAATGTAAGCTCGTAGAATATTTGCAAAATGTATAAGTTTTTTCAATTCCATGATACTTATGAAAATTAGTTTTACATTCAATCTGATGAATTGATGTTGAAATTTTGAAGTTCAATTAGCTGAATTCATCTTGAAATAGCGTTTTAGATAGGATAACGCGAAATACTTCCAGATTGAGTTATAATTGCATAACACAATTTGTTGAAATATAAGAAAAATAGTTCTTCTTCATATCCATCAAATGGTATTTACCTTCAAGAAGCTATTTAGATAGTCTAATGAAAAAGTACCTCTAAGCCGAATTGCAGTTTTTCAATCCACGTTGCTGAATTACAAGAATACTCAGCAGATTGAATCTAGTTGTTCAATTCAATTTGCTGAATAACGAGACTAGTAATTCTTCTTCACATTCAGCAGATTGAGTTTCCAATCGAGAAATTATTTAGACAGCCTAATGTAAAAGCTCTTGCAAAGTGAGTTATAATTGCAGAATGCAGCATGCTAAGTTACATAAAGAGAAAACACTTTTATTCATATTCAGAAAGATGAATTTTCCCATTTTGTATTTGTTTAATACTCACCCAAGTTTTTTATATTGCAGATGATCCTGGTGGTGCGAAAAAACTGCAACAACAATCACAAACAAATCTTAGCAATATGGAAACGAGAACCACAGCAGCGGCAACAGTACCATTAACACCAGCATCAATAGCAACAACAACAGCAACGACTACTAAACATTACAATAAAACAAAGCTGCAAACAAATAATAATAATAATAATAATAATAATAATAATAATAATAATAATAGTAAATCAAGTACAACGACGGTAACATTAACCACAGTTCATAAAAAGTTTCAAAAGGAACACTTACAAGAAACATATCGCACAGAAGAAATTGAGAATACAAATGATATCAATAGCAGTACTGCAAATACAAAGCAACAGAAACTAACATCAAAACAAATTAAACCTGCGCCAACAATATCAACGATTGGAGCAACGAAATTAGAAACAAACGCAGCATTCACCGATCACGATGGTACAGCTGATTTTAGTAAAGAACCTAATAAGACATTGGCAAACATTAGGCAGAGCGATAACAATGACAACGTTAGAGTAGCTGACTCTGCCATCGTCAGCCCCAGTAAAAATAGTAACAATAATCATCATAAAGGTGTTGCGGAAACTGATAAAAATTGCAGCAAAGTCATTCGCAATTTTAGTGGCAATTGTAAGAACAACAACAGCAACAATGGTGATAATAGTTTAAGTAGCTTAAAACACAATGACTTAAGTATTAACGATAAATCTAAACTACAGCAACAGCAGAGCAAAAATAGTGATAACAGCAATACAATCGAAACATCAAAGCCTTATAATAGCGCAACCGTGGCAACGTTAACCGCAACTAGCTGGAATAATTCCAAATATTTGCACAAGAAATTTAAACGTTTAGCGAGCACAACGGAGGCCGATACATTGGTTGAAAATGATGCAGTGCCACGAAACGCTTCCATATCTTCGGCCAGTTCAGCGGTATCGTCAACGCCTGCATCATTCTCATTGGAATCAATGGCATCCCCAGCTAATCCTTCTCCCGCCTTAACCATAACCGAACCGTTAACAAATGGTTTCGTCAACAAATCAGAATGTCAGCCCAGTACTGAGCAGACAGCGAAGAGCAATACATCAGATAATACGCATCAACAACGCCAGCAGCAGCAAATATGTACGCCATTAATACAAGAACAACAACAACAAGATCAACAAGAGCAACAACAACAACAGACAGCTGAAGTTACTAACGAACCCAATACTACAGTGACACCAAGTATCAGCGCTAATAATATTGGACGCTATGTATGCTCTTATTGCAATATGAGCTGTACAAAACCTTCGGTGCTGCAAAAACATATTAGGGCTCATACGAACGAACGTCCGTTCCCTTGTGATACATGTGGTATTGCTTTTAAAACCAAGAGTAATTTATATAAGCATTGCAGGTAAGAGTACAACTTTGAAAAAATCTGCGATCCATCACAAACTAAGATTATCTTTCATAATAATGGGTTTGCGTATTAGATCTCAGTCTCATGCAGCTCGTCAGCGCGGCATTGAGGTGCCGCCAGACGCTGATGATGGCCTTTCCGATCAGGACGCCGATCCTGAGTTGAGTAATAGTAGCTCAGAAATGGTAAGTTGTCAAACTTGTTGAAGTATCGAATAACCATTTACATCTCTCACACACATTACGATTGCAGTTAAGTCATACCGATTCACCAAATTTAGATGAAAGTGGCAGCAATTTTTCAATTGGTGCGCATTTGATACAGCACACACCTACTGCCTCTACATCTGCGGCCTCAACATTAGTCGCATCATCACCTGTCTCCATGTCTACCGCTACAAAACAACCCCAGCAACTGCCATTGGGTTCACCTGCCGCTGGTAACCTGCCACCCACGTCAGTTTCTTTGGCATCTAGCCAAGGCGGTATCAACAGCGTTCACCAAAAACAAACTATTGATTATAAGCCGTACAAACCAAAATTTCACAATGCATCCTTGTATCAGACGTCTAAGCAAACGCTGACGTCTACACCGCCTAATGACAAAAAAGAAAATTGCCTTCTTAGCTCTAATCAGGAGCAAATGACACAGCAACACCAGCAGAAGCAAACATCACAGCAAATTGTGTTAGAACAGCAGGCGCAACAATTACAACTTGCCGCTAGCCATCATTCTCAAAAGCAAGCCCATCATCATCCTCATCATCAACATCAGCACCAGCATCCGACTCTTTCACCTAGCACTCAACTTAAATTAAATAATCATCTAAACAGCCATCAAATACCGCAACTGCAGCAACGGCAACAGCATCAGCACCAGCAGCCTCAAATATCAGCGCCGCATCATATTTTAGCTCCTCCGTCACATCAGGGCAGTCCCTTGCCAATACCTTTAGCAGCTGCAGCAGCGGCTTATTATTTAGGTCAAACATCTCCTACGACTGCCGCGATGCTGCATTCAACTACTCACTTACCTGGTCAACATTTTTACAATCCTGTTGCCGCTGCTGCAGTTGCTCATCAGCAGGCTTTGGCATCGTTACATATGATGACTCCGCAGCAGCAACAGCAGTTCCATCATCAAATACAGTTGCAGCAACAACAGCAAATACATCTCCATCAACAGCAACATCAACATTCCAACATGGCTAACGTAATGCCTATAACAAAACCTTTGACTTCTAACAATCAACCAGTCGTAAGCCAAAGTTCAAACTTGCGCACATTGCAACATGCAACAACCAGCTCGTCGGTTTTCGTTAGCACTTCACAAAATTCTGTTACATTAAGTCCGAGCAATATGAGTAACAAGATCAGTCCTTCTCCTGCGGGGCCACGTTCGCCAGCTTTGAATTCCAATGATTCAAACTCTTCAGCTTCCTTAAACAGCAATAATCTCTTACAGTCGTGTACAACACCTTCGACCATTGATGTCCATCTGGTAAGCTTCTCTTTGAAATAGACAATGTAGTCAATAGACTTGACTTATTAATTTTTTTCCTCTTTCAAGAATAAAGAAAAACTCCATGAGCATATCAATAAAATTATTTCGCAAAATGAAGCGATAGTCGAGAACAAGGAACTGCTGTTGCAAAAGAAATACCCAAAGACTTTGAATAGATCACGTAGCTTTAACAATAGCAATATTAGCAACAGTGTCGGTAATAACTTTAATTCTTCAAATGCCAATCCTGTCATGAACGATACCCGAACTCTAACTTCTGTTAATGTCCAGACTACCGAATCCAACACAAATGCTAAATTGGTACAAGTGATTGTGCAGAAACAGCAACAGCAGCAACAACTTCATCAGCAACAACAACTTCAACAACAACAGCAGAAGCAACAACAACAACAGCAACATCAGCACCAATGTCAACTCATGCCGCAGCATCAATATCAGCGAATTATTTTCAGCGAAAAGCCAACACTGGAAGAAGTTCCGTTACCATTAAATGGTACCGTCAAACATTTAAATACTTTAATTTCACCACACATTACATCGCAATTATCTCACGTGCCATCTAATGTGGTTGTTCATTTACAACCACAGTCGACACCACCTGCCCAAATGCAACCCCTTCAATATCGCTCGCTAGAATCTGGTTCACCTCACACAACAGCAACTTCTTTAAATAGTACTATTGTGAATGCGCCTCTAAATTTAACAAACAAAAGCAAAATAGTGGAAGAACGCAATACGTTGGATCTACAAATATCCCAAGGTCCTTTACCGTCTGCCCCGTTGCTAACAACTCCGCGTAAACGACACTCCTTAGAAATAGCGCAAAATTCCGCCGCAGCCACTGCGCAGCAGCAGATACCAGCACCAGCCATACATATCAGTGAAACTTCAAACTCCTCGACTGGGTCGTTGCCCACCCAACTGCAGTCCACTAGCAATTTAGGCAGACCGAATAACTCTATTATAAAATCCATTCTATTGAATGTTCGTGGTTTGGCACAGCCAACGGGTGAAGGAGAGGATGCTGTCTACGTTTGCCCATTATGTTCTTTACAATTTCGCACAGCTGAAGAGTTGCAATTACATAATTCTACTTACTGCCAGGGTAATTCGAGTAGTGCCCCAATTTCTCCGGTGGTTTCACCTTCCTATAAATACTTTCGGTCCAACTCGATATCATTAAACTTACCAGACTTAAAGATACTCTCCAAAAATCCACTTTCTCTAGCCAAACTAGCATGGTCTCAATTGAAGACAAAACCAAGTCATTTAGTATTGAGTAGATTAAGCGCTTCTCAGACTGGTAGCACAAAGAGCTCATCAACTGCTATCAGTTCGTCACCTGCAACCGTTCCCTGCTGTAATGCATTTACTCCAAGTATTTCGACGGTTGCACCCGTCATACCATCATCGTTATCTTCAACTTCAGCATTTAAGATGTCTACTGCACAGGATTCGTGTACTCGTTTAATTGACGCCCCTTTACCATCACCAGGACCTTTGCTAGGAAAAACTCCTTTGGTGGATTACACACCGAAAGAAAGTCGCAGTAAACCAGAAGAGTTAATAAAAATGTATGATGAACGTCTTAGTTTCCCAGCTATTACAAACGACTTAAATGCCACCACAAAACGTTTGAATAACAACATTAGTGGTGGCGATATACAACCTCTCAGCAGCAATACAGGGTTGCAAGAGTTTGGTAAAAAGGAGGAACGACTTAAACGGTATACTTTATCTTCCGGTGGGTGTATAACTCCTATATCAGAATGTAGTGATATTGATAAAAGCCAAAAGTTGATAAGAACGCCTTTATTGTCAGGTGGCAGTTTCCAGGAGATGTCGCCAAAACTTAAAGAAAAAGATAATAAACTGCCAATGTCCTTAGTACAGGTGGCACAATTGACACCGAAACTTTGTGGCTTAGGCTTAACTGCAGCTAACGCTCCGCAACATTTTCAGTTTCCTCCTATTAACCCAATAACAGCTTTTAATCCCTTAACATTACCGCTAACGGAAAAGACAATACCGTACGTACCTGGCATACCAGGCCCCAATAACCTAACTCCACAGTTGCCACCGCCAACGCCCACACATCATTTGCCGTTATCTGTGTCAACGCTTCCTCAAGGAAGCTTAACTCGCAATTGTAGTCCTAATCAAAAGCAACCGGCAAGTGCGACTGTAAATTCAGCGGGAACAGACCAAATTATATCAAAATCTTTGTCTCCATTTGGCGGCGTACAACAGGTCCCCAGCGAATTTAATCGAGTTCCCCCATCTGCTAACATGCGCAGCTTACGAAACTGGCCAAATTCATCCACAATAACAAATAATAAGGCTACAGCTGTTCCAGAAACTCCCAAAAAGACATTTAATTTTCTCCGCATGGCTGATAATTTAAGCCCAAGAAAAAATTCACCAACTGGCGCATGCACATCGAGAACTCAGCCGAACACTGTACCTGCGAGTATGGAGAAAGAAACGCGTTACTTTAATTTAGAAAACCTAAACAAAGATCAATTAATGATAACACAACCAGCAACTTCTTCAAATATTAATAATACTTCGATTATGATAGAAACTTTACCATCTTTACAAGTTGATATTACTACAACTACCAATGCCGTCATTAACAGCAATCAAATGCCAAACTTTGATACAGGCCAAACTGAATCCAAAAGTAAATCAAAATTTCTCAGGCCGACAAGTTTACCTTTGAAACCCGGCACTTTTACCCCAAAACGTCACCACGGCATAACACCCACAGCTAATACACTACCGTTAATATCACCAGAAACACCGAGACCCTCGAAATCATGTGTTCAATTGTATTTAAATGGTAATTCTTACACATATTTGGGTCTAAAATCGAGTACAAAAACTTTCTACTGTACCTTGAATTGTCCGCAACCCTCCTATGTACAAGACATGCACAAATTGTCCATGTACAGCGTGTGGCAAGTTTGCGCAGAAAACAATCCTCATCCGCTGGGTCTGAAACCGAAGAAGGCCATGTGTTTATATGATTCTCGACAACGGAGCAATAATTCGTATACAATGGCCGAATATGGCAAAATGTCGTATACTTTGGTATCGGCACAACAAATTGTAATGACACCATTTGTTGGAAATACCGATAAGTTTTATCATCATCAAATAAAACCACTGTTAACTTCTGTTCAAGAAGCGCGAATTAGTCCTAATTCAAATAATATCAAAGCCTTGGAATCGGTAAAAGGCGGAGCAAACATTTCAATACCCGCAGGACCTGCAGTATCGTCGTCATCTCTCTCCAATAACCATACATTAGAAGGCGGCTATGAATCTCATGAAAATTATACCTACATACGAGGAAGAGGGCGCGGTAAATACGTTTGCTCCGAATGCGGTATACGTTGTAAGAAACCTTCCATGTTAAAGAAGCACATACGTACCCACACTGATGTCCGTCCTTATACATGTAAGAATTGCAATTTTAGTTTTAAAACTAAAGGCAATTTAACCAAGCATGTGGGCTCGAAAACTCACTATAAAAAATGTATAGAATTGGGTTTAAATCCAGGTCCTCTGCCGCCAGAAGGGGAATTTTTAGAACAAGAAGTGGAATTTGATCAACAATCGTCTACTTCTGCGGGTGGACGTACTTCATCAATCGGAAATGGGGAGTCGGATTCGGAGGAGTCGACGGACAACGAAACTGAAAGTAGTGGGGAATCGGATCTAAGCAACAATGTTAACAATGCCAGCACCATCGTAACTTCTAATACGATTCCTGCTTTGGTAAATGCACCCCAATCTGTAAATGAAAATAAATCACGTTTGCAAGAACATGAAGCAGCCCGATGCTTGCTTTCGCTATCAATGACACCTCCCATTCCTTCATATTTACAAGCCAATGAGAATTCGGTTCTGACGATAACCACTGCTCCAACTACCACTAAAGCTGCTGCACCAACTGCGTTGCAACTCCCTCCGCCTACAACTAACACGAATGCCATCAGAAGGATAATATCATACACATCACCGAAACCGCCCTTTGACTATCATAAACAAGAGCAGTATTATTCGAACCCTGAAGAGTCCAAACCTAAACTTACTTCAAGCGATCATTTTGAAAGTGCCCCAATTGATTTAACAAAACCACGAAGCTTGTCTTCCAAAGCTATTGCGAGGATCACCGAAATAAACACTATTTCGTCTACTGTGGTAACGATAACCGATAACGTACAGTCTCAAGATCGAATTCGCGACGTAATTTTCGGTGGTCGAGATAATGAATCAGGCTTTTTGAAAACTTTAATATCGGTAAACTCAAAGGTGCTACGCACGCCAGACGCATTTGAAACTGTGCAGAAAATGAATGAGGATATCCTGATGAATGCCTACAGAAAAGAACAGATCTTACAATACCACAAAACTAAGCAAACCCAGCTAAGTCGCGGGTTCGGCGAAAAGCCTAAATCTATTACTACAAATAGTGCAACAAGCAGTTCCGTTGTCATTACTACAATTGCATCTCCACTAACAATGGCAATGACTATGGCGACCGTTGCTTCAACAATGAACAGCAATACAACAGTTGCGGTAGTAAAACCTATCCGACGTAATATGTCAGCATCGAAAACCGACGTGATTGAATCTAAAGATAACGATTCAAAAGAGACTACTGCAGTAAGTGAAGCGAACAAAGGCAATAAATTAAGTGATGACGGCGAAGAAAGTGAGTCTCCTTCTGATCAAGAACCACAAACGACGAAAAAGCGTAGGTTAAATATTGGGGAAGAAAAGCCCGCACACAATGCCAATCTGCCGGCCGCCATATTACAACCGGGGACCACTGATTTTGCTGGCGTGCTCTCTAACAACGGTTCTGCCGGTTGTACTGCCGGTAAAAACCAACAACAACCCATTCGGACGATAATAGTAGGAGAAGATGGATTTACTAATAACAATGAAATCCAACCTGTTTATCCCAGAGTAGCGAATATTTCCAACGCCGATGGCCGTCCCGTGTGTCCACAGTGCTCTAAGCCATTTCAGAAACAATCACAATTAAAGTTGCATATGTGTATTCACTATATGGAACGTAAATTTAAATGTGAATCATGCGGCGTTGCTTTTCGAACGCAAGGCCATCTACAGAAACATGAACGCTCTGATGCCCATAAAAATAAAGTCATTATGACCTCTAGCTTCGGGGTACCGACCACTTCAAACCCACGTCCGTTCGAATGTACAGATTGTAAAATAGCCTTTCGTATACATGGTCATTTAGCCAAACATTTGCGGTCTAAAACACATGTGCAAAAATTGGAATGCCTACAGAAATTACCATTTGGTACGTATGTAGAAATTGAAAGAGCTGGCATTAGCTTGACAGAAATCGACACCAGCGATTGCGAAAACTCACTAATATCCTTAAAACTGTTAGCTCAGAAGTTGATCGAAAAAGATCCTTCCTCCAAGCTTGGGAGTTATACAACACCTTCGGGTGTGCAGGATAATTCGAATACCGGGATGGTGTCACAGGACAGTGCCTCAGAAGACGGTTTTAGTGCTGCCGCTTCTGCGGCTTCTGCAGCCATTGCCTCTTTAGATAATGATAGTGCAGCCAATACGCCTCGTCGTGCGAATTCCACTTCTGAAGATGAGGCCATAGCAGCAAATTTGAATAACAATCTCAAACGAAGATTACCAGGCAGCTTTAGTAACGGTGAAGAAAGCGATCGCGAACAACACTTGGAATTAAATGAGAAGAGAACACGCTTGGATATAATGCCTATTATGGCATCTAATTCACCAAAATCTACTACCGGTAGCAGTCCGCATAACTGACCCCACGCTTTTGAGGTTCGCGACAGATGAATAAACGGTATGCTGTCTTGGCATGAGAGTTTAACTCGACAAGACAGCCTTACTGCTACTGTCACTGGTGCTTGTGCTAAATTGAAACAATATGTGCCAAATGCCCATGTCTACCAATATGTTCCCGTCATACAGGAAATTGCTAAATCCCAATCGCAACAATCGCAACATTTACCCCCACCGCTTAACAAACCATATTATTTACCATAATAGAAAAAAAACTTGAGGCGGTTCTCTCTACTAAAACTTGTTAAAATAGAGATAAAATTGAAAGGAAAAAAGGAAAGACTTAAACTATACTTTCTAAACCGACTCAGGACCAAACTTTAAAAAAGGGAATTATGAAATCATATCCTTAAGAAAAACTACATATCGTGTTTTATAATTCTTTCGATTTACAATACAAATCTTCACATATATATATATATACATACGTTTTTTGTTTTTTACACAAAAAAGGCCTTTTTTGGAAAAGAAATCTATTTACGAAAGAGTAAGGCTAAAAGCTAAAAGCCAAAAGTTAACTCAAAAGTTGTGTTTGAACAATGCAAAGTGAAACACAAACAAATTTAACAAGTTTTAGTAGAATTCGCTTTATTTCTCTAACACAAATAGAAAAAACGAAATAAATACTATCGGCCGGCTAAAGTCGACCGTTATCGCAACTCCACACCACTAGAATATATTTCGTTGGGCTTCAAATAAGTAAACTTTCATAAACATGTTTTCATTTAATTTACTATAACAATTTATTACAATATTAACTACCAATGAAATCGATCTTGTAATTAGTGTGCACTTATTGTATACCGTCAGAGCTTCGATAATGGAAAGAAAATTCTTCTTTCTTTCAATTATGCGGAGGATTTCGATTAAGCAGACCACCATAGCATATGAGACTTTCTGTCTAATCCCTATAATGCATTTAGATTTTGAATAATATGGAACATTCTAAATTTTGCTTATTAAAGCTTAGTTAAACACACTAATTATTCTCGAAACAGCTTTCTGCAAGTTTCCAACTTTTAATTCCGCGCCATACATTACCAAGGCGGGATTTTTAATAGAAATATTTACATTTTAAAGTTAGACAGTGAGTCACTTTAAAATTTTGAAGGCTTAATATAACAGAAATGAAAAATGACTGGTTTTCTTTAAATAGGGTGTGGATCCACAAAAGCATTTCTGCTTATTTTAGAACTTAAATTTTGCTAAAATAAAAAGAGGCGGGATATTGCAGGGATAATTGAAAATAACTGGGCATAAATAGCAGCAAAGATTCCGATATTAGACATATTTTATGAAAGGTGTACATATCCAGGCGTGACAGTCATTTCATAGAGAAAACTACCATCTGCACATTTATATTAAAAATGTATACGTGTGTGAAAAAACGAGAAAAAACGAAGACACGTCAGCAAATAAAATCTTAATATTCCTCACTTAATGTAGTCACTGATATTCTCTTTGGTGCTATATAGTCACATCGCACGCTACACAGCCATAGTCGGCAAAGGCACATAGCACTTACCGACAGGATACACTCACTCTCCACAGGCTGCGGCCTCTCTTTCTCTTTCCTGACTTCTTTCTGACCATCACATTTAAAAAAAGTAACCAATTGCCTTTTTTCTCTTGACAGTAAACAGTTTGTTGTGTACATAGTTAGCGAGATAATTATTACATTTCAAGCGGTTTACGTATGTAAAGTAGTTATTTATTTATGTTTATTTTGCAAGCCATTCTTGGAAGTCTAGTTACTTCTACGCCGACTATTATTTTTTCCAATTTAAAAAAAGTGGTGTAGGGTGAATACAAATATTTTAAAAAATCATCATTTAAGAAGAGAAAAAAATAAGAAGTATAGAAATACAATGTATTTGATACACATATATATATCATCCAATAGCAAACTGTTATATGTAAAAAAAAATATCACTTATAAATAAAAACATAAAAACAAAAAAAAAAAAATAACGGAAAAGAAAAAATTAAAGATTTTATTAAAAAAACAAAACTAAAAAAATTATGTTACATCAAAGAAAAAAAAAATAGTAATAATAACAAAACAAACAGCTGTGGTACTAAAAAATTTTTTTTTTTTTAATAACAACATGTAAAGAGATAACAAAAAAAAAAAGGTTAACTAACTTAATTAAAAAAATGTAAAAGCCAATTTAATGTATTTTATAACGTATTGTGTTGGTTAGTTAGTGTTAAGGAAACAAAGCTTTATTATTATTCTGTTTTTAACTGAAATCAAATCATCAGCTTTAAGCTGTATACATACATTTATATATATATATATATATATGTATATATATATACGTATCCATGTGTACATATTTCTGAGTATGTATGTATCAATATGCAATCGTATGATTATGTATATGTTGTATGTATGTTTATATATTTATATATATATATATATATATATATATGCTCTTATTAGTTTTCAATCGTAGTTCTTCCTGATTTCTAAAATTTTATTTTGGTTATTAATTTAATAATAATTTCTCTTGTTCAGTAAATATCCGTTTAGTTTTATTCAAACCCAAAAATCCTTGGAAACTTCATTATGAATAAATAAAACAATCTATGTGTGCGTGTGTATGTGTATATAATTAATTTTATTTTATTTTTATAAGATGTAAATTTCAATATAAGGAAAAATTATTTAAAAAATGTACAAATCATTAAAAAAAAATATATTAAAACTTTAATTTCTTAAGTATATCTATTATTATTAATATTATTTTAATATTAATAAATAAATGTAGAAATTAATTAATTATTTTTGATTTAGAATTCTTTGAAATAAAATAAACATCTATTTGTGTGTAAATTTAAATAATTGATGTATTTTTTTTAATGATAATGTATATTTATCTATACAAATGCGAGAGAAGACAAAGAAAAAAAAAAAAAAAACGAAAAGAAAGCTTCACTTATTTGTAAATTTTTAATAATTACATTATTTGTAATTTTATGTGCAAAATAATGGAAAAGAAACAAAGTCTGAGAAAAAAAAAACGCGTTTAAAATAACAAACACTAAATAAACAAAAACAGAATAATTTCTTTAAAAAAAAAAATGCTCATTTTTATCCTAACATTAGCGGGGTCACCTAAATACCGACAAAACACTTTACGCAGTTAGGCAGCGTAGTGGCCTAAATCTATATTTGTTTTGATTTTTATTTTATTGATGTTTTTATGGCACGTGTTTCATCCTGCTGTATGAAATTTTTTACTAAAAATACAGATTGATATGTGAATGGATGCATATTCATTTAATTTATTAATGAAATTCGAAAAACTATAATTTTGCAATTTTTCTTATAAAAATTATCGGAGTGTCGCAGCATAAATATTGTAACGTGATTCACTACTTCTTTCCCAATTTATGAAACATATTAAGTCCTTCCCCAAATCCTTCATTAGGCGCACGTCTTCCTCCGTGATTCAATTTTTCCCTGCTTATGCAAATTTATTATTGTTGTTTGAAAATTACTTATAATAAACATGTATAGAAATAAAAGCTAGAAAAAATTCCAATCATTCCTTTTACTATGTAAGCAAAATTCACAACTTGTGCAACGTGGTAATAAAGTTCTGCACATACTTCTGAAAACAGAAATGAGCACAAAGACAGCATCCCATCATATTAATAATCAAATTAATCTACCTTCATAGGGTAGAAAGAGTCTAGTATTAAAAGTATTCTAATGTTTTTTAGTTTTTAAGCAATCGAAAACGAAATTTCTTGATATAACATGCATAAGCAAATGCAAACTTTCAAAGGCGCGCATTATCGAAAATGGTTCGGATAGGACCATTCCTTCGACCTCGTCCTTCATAACGCCTTATTTTGAAAATTCATCATATGAAAAACTGCAAGATTTTGATCTGAATCAATGAAAGTTACAGGGAAAATCTATAATTTTTATGCTTGATTAATTTAGTCTTTATTCAGGATTCATCTCAATCTATTTTGTTTGAAATATATTTTCTTTTGTCCAAACGTTTTTTTGCTTTTCATTTTCGTATCATGTGAAAGCATCTGGTGTTTTAGAACATAATTTGTGAAAAGAAGCACGATGTAGAACGTTGCATGAAGTGCGTTCATTTTGCTGTGTTCATTTATTTATATCTTTCATTTATTTTATAATTTGAAACGTATAGTAAGGAAACATTGTTTTTTTTTTTAATTTTTGACAACTTTACGATTGTGTTGTCTTTTAACAACTGCCAATTCGAGAAGATTTTCAAAAACCGTTTGATTAATTGTGATTTTTATCCACCTCAATTTAGGAGCATCTGAGAGTAATTTTTGTATTCGTCTTCTTCAATAGTTGTAAACGATGTGTATTTAAACAAAAGCTGCGAAAGTTTTAATGAAAATAAACAAAAACTTAGAAAAATTCTCGCCGCAACATTTAATTATATTGATAACATTGATAACATCTTTATGGAGTAAACATATAGATTCTCAATAATTCCAAAGATGTGAGAAAAAGAGTCCAATTTGTTTACAATTTTTAATATTGTTCAAGTATTTGTATAAAAATTGCCTACATCTGAGAGCAAGCGTGCAAAAAGTTACTCTGTTTTGTTTAGAATTGAGAAAAATTCAAAGGGTTGGTCTGTATTTGTTTACAAATGAGAATAATTGAAAGTCAGTCTCTATTTGTAAACAACCGCCTGGTTAATTGAAAAAACGACTAAGAAATACTTCACCTTCCAAGCAAAAGTAATATTTGGAGGACTCCGTATTCGTCGAGATTTTGTAGACCGGGCGATTAGGATCCTGATAAAAGTGAGAACATTCCAAACACTGTACTTGGCTCTTTTGTGTTTCATTTCGAATTGCATCTATAAGGTTAGAACATGTTAGAATCTTCATAGCAACGTAGGATGTTCACAGTAATAAGAGAACTACGTTCACTACATACACGTAAGTAAATCGAACTTTTTTTGGATTTTATTATTTTTTTTTTTTAAATGTTGAGCTTAAACATACTAAGCCTCTAAGAAATTTGCCTCATATATTTAGATTATAAACTCGGCTTTTACATACAGACATGTTGAGTGCATTAGGAGCTGGTAAAGGTGTATGTAATGATGTAAAATTAAAAAAAGTTGCAAGCTTTGGCTGAACTAAGTTTATTTTAAAGATGAATTTACGAAAAAAAATTAATTAAATCCCTGGTACTGAGAAATAATTGCGTAATAATCCCTTGCAAGCAATTTCAAATTAAATCTCTCAAGCTGTGAGCTGTAAACAACCGATTTCTCCTACTTAAGAGAATTTTTACCTGGATTTCTCACACTTTTCTCGCAGGTATGAGTTGTCTCTTTTTATGGTTTTTTTTTGCTTTCTTTGCTCTGTACTCATTTACATTGCATTCAAACCATGAAATGGAGAAGAAGAAGAAAAACAAAATTAATAATGCATTTATAGTTTTGTGCTAAAAGTTTCATAAAGTGTTAGCAATGATAATAATATAGTAATAATAATAATAATAATTTTACAAGTTAGCCTAAAAGTAGACCGCCATAATTTTTTTTTTTATCAAATTAAAACAGCTAAATTTTCTGCTATTTACAGAGCGAACGTAATACTCTATGCTAACTTACAGAGCCGTCGTCAAAAGTCCCCAATTTGTTCCAAATTCTCTGCTAATCAATAAAAAACATCTGTTGAAATTCTATACAAACAAACAATTTGGCAAGTTAACAACAAAAACAACAGTAGTAGTGAATAACGTGAATAAAGCATATAAATAAAGTGAAAATAAATAAACCGTTTATTTTGTTAACCTCATTACCTCGGATGAAGCCATAGTATAGAAGCACTTGTCCTTATTGGGATTTAACGAGAAACGTAACCACCAGATTTTCCGTATTCTAATCAAAAATTCTGTCAGATTGTTTTCAGAGCAGATTAGCGCTTTTTTGGAACTTGAAAACAATCAGAAATGATGCTTAGCTCCGGCAATTCAACGCAAAATATTTTCGCAGCGCAGGACGTCTCGCGTACAACGGACTGTTTGCTATCGCTGTTAGTTGCAGCTTAGCGCAGAGGGCAGTGGCATGAATTGTGCATAAAACTCCTAACTGCCTTTAATGTTAATTTGATAAATTAAGATCATCGCTGCTGATCATTGTTTACTTTTACTCTCCACCTGCGTTCAACTTTCAAGCAAGAGCATTTTAGTTACGGGTTTTAAAACTATCTATAATAATAGGTGCGCATTTTCAAATCTCTGCTTAATCAATGAAACCACTGCACCAGAAATGTCTAGTTCCCGAGCCACAAAACAATCAATAAATTCAAACCAGTTTTCACATAAAGCCCTAACATATTTTCATATGTTATAAGCCTGTGAACGTTGTAAAAAACGCTACTTGATTCAAACTTTTTCAAGAGACATGCAGTTCTTAATATTTAGAAGGGATAAGCAGTAGAAGAGTAAGTAGAAGAGTTTTTTATTTTTATATTAGAGTAATTGCTCAGGCCACATCCCCTACACATGCGAGCGTTATGATCAGCAGGGCTTGTATGAAGAAGGAGGACAATAAGGGAAGTAGTAATTATTCGGAACATTCGAACATTCGCAAGTACGGTGGAAGATCGACGAGTCTGGCAGTCTCTTGTGCGTTATGCAGGCAACCCCAAAGCGTGTGGATAAGTCCTCTAAGTCGTCTCGTAAAGGGTACTGATTGATGGGCGAATCTCTTTAACCACCTTAGTAAACTTTCACTGGATGTGCCACGTTACGCTGAAGCCCAAAGGTTGTGCAGATATTTAACGAAGTGTCGTCCCACCCACTTGTTGTGGGCCCGCACATGAAATATATGCCTTTATAAAGAAACAAGATATAATTTTTGTGTTCTCTAATAAAAATAAGAATTGTGTTAGACAATGTGGTGTAGGGTAGTAGTGCTCGGTTTTCGCCGACTATAGTGTTTTTACTTGTTGTTGAAGGTATTTGCATGCATGCGCTACGTTAAGACTAATTTTGTATTTTATTATCATATACAAACATTGTTCACTAAATGAGAAGGATGTGAAGGGAAATTATAATTTTTTTTATTCTGTGGTGCATTAATCGAAATATTTTGTTCACGTCAGTTCTGACTAATTTATTTCCAGCTTTATTCAAGGATCTATTTTTTTTTTTTTTTTTTTGGTATGTTGAACAGAGATGGACTAAGCCAAGGATCTATTTAAAGCTTATGCGATTACCATCTAGTTACCTTTAGATGTATAAAATTTGTCAATACCCAAATAGTAATAATGAACAGCTAACATGGCTTCTGGTACTATCTATAAATGACGACATAATGTTGTTAAACCAAGTCCTTAACAAAATATTGGTTCTTCTTTTGCTTAAAATTTTTCTTTAGCTTATAATTCCTTTTTTGTTTATTCTGACGTTTGGATTTTTGTGCAATTGTATTTATTTGGTTGTTTGTGTATGCTTTGCTGTTTATCTCTTCCTCTGTTTCTTTCTCTCATTAAACATTTATTATTTTGGTTGCACGCTATACTTTTTTGGTTGCGCAAATTCAAAATTCCATTTTATCATTTATCATCTTGCAAGGGGATTGCTTAGAAGCTTCCTTGCTGCAGTTTTTCAGCACTGCACATTCTTCGCAACGAAAATTCAAAGCAATTTTTACACTTTTCACTAACAAAATTTCATTATTTTCGCATGAAACACAAAAAATTTATTCACGACAGACGCCTACTTTATCAAATGATGCTAAAGTAAGACAGTGTTGCTAACTAAACTATTACTATTAACTGAATTAGCATTTTTTTCCAAATTGATTAATTAATTTTAAAATAATTTTACAATATCTTCACAATGAGGAAAACATAACATCCCCTAATTTTAATTCTTTTTTTATTTTATTCTTGATACTTTGTCTGTTGCTTGGAATGTAAAAATCGGTGCATATTCGATATTCTTCGTTCGAACCCTAATAAATTTGGCGCTTAGATGTATTGTATATGCCGAATGTCATTAGCATTTGTTGCATCTGTAGTTGTAAACAAATTTCGGCTCGTACGAGATTAATTAAATGAGCGCGCCAGTTACTCTCATACGAGATGAATTTGTTATCATCTGCAATTATCTCATCCCAAATTATTCTCGATTTATAGGCAACAATTTAGTCGCAAGCCGAATTATTCTCTATTCATACGTAGCAATTTAGTCGCAAGCACAATTATTTTCTATTTATACGCATATAATCAGCTGTAATTTGAAGAACATTTTCGGATTAAAATTATAAAATTGCATTTGGAAAGATGGCAAAATTGAAACGATATCAATAGAAATAAAAACTAGTAGAAATTCCCCTAAAAACTCGGGAAGAAAATGTTTCGTAGCGGAGTTGGTTTGGTGGTACTCGGAATAAACCAAAAAGCCGTTTATCGTTGGAACATCTAACATATTTATATAGTATTTTAGAAAAAAATACAACTGTATCCGAGAGTAATCGTTAAGAAGTATAGCGGAAATTTTAATATGGGGTGATCAACATGACAGTTCGGTTTTCGAGAAAGCAGCGCTTAATATTTCACTCTTTATAATTATGTATTAATTATTTTCCTTTTTCTAGCTTTTTCCTAGAGAAAAATATGTTCTCTTTTTTTATGTGATAGAGTGTTGTGCAGATAGTCGAGTGCCACGTATTTTCGTGATAGATAAGATGGGTCGCTGTTGCGATGCCTTTCGCTTTGCCGCCGAATTTGCTAAATGCACTGCGATCGAAACTCCGCCACGCGTAGGTTTCGCAAATAATCATGTGTTAGGATTAGATTTGAAACTCTCTCCCAAAAATTAAATTGTAATTACGTGATTCGTTCAGGTTCCCAAACTAAATTCGGAAAAAGGTGCAATTTAGAGATTAATCTGTTGATTTGCATATTTGTTTCCAAAAACAAGTCCAAACTTCTCGCAATTTAAACAATTGAGAGAGAAATGTTAAATTTTGTACAAATGTTTGTAAGCTATATCCGGAGATCAATAAAAATGGACAACATATCAAACTAGGCTCAAGGAAAATCGTTTTATTTTAACAAAAAGGTAAATTTCTAGAAAAGATTTTTTTAAATATAAACTTTTTCTTATAAATAGAATACAACTTGTGCACATTAGTATTTTACTTTTTTTTTCTGTTTCGAAATTTTTATTTAAAATTAACTTTTCCTAACTTTTTCGATGAATCGTACACGCTTCAATAATCTACGACCTATTCAGATTTTTCATTAAAATTCTCGTTTGCGGTTCTTCTTATTTAAGTTTTGGTAAGCGATTATTCAAATATCAATAAGACATATGATCATTCGAGTGTACGAAGAAAATATGTAGACTCAGCCGCTCAATAAAGAAGTTAGTCTTTCGGAAAATCACTGCAAAATGTATGCGTTCGTCTCATTGTAATGTCGAGAGTTTTCAAAATATCTTTACAAATTTTTTATGCTTCACAAAATCTAGAACATTGAATTGATTATCATTTTATTATCCGTGCTAGCTGCACGATTAAAAACTTTATACACCCGAATATTAAGAACTGTAGTGTGATCGCATACCGTCGTATGCATCCACTTTAAAGTGCGACAAGAGTAAAAAAAAGTAAAACAAAAATTTTGTCGCACTTCAACTGGCTGGGTATTGCATTTCGTAATGCAATACGATGCCAGGCGCCCTAATCAAAACAATTACTATCTGTTTACGTTAGAATAATTTAGTGTATTAATTTGTGTATAAATAGCCAGGTAAGAATTGAATAAAATTAATTGCTATCAAACAATTCAATCAAGCGTTTAACTCGCTGAAAATACAAGGCGTTAAATCCGCCCAAGTTCAAAGTTTTCTTTCTTAATTTTTCATGAATCTTAAATATCTTTTCTTAACAACATTTATAAATTCGTTACGCTTAGCAATGTTTTTTTATATTAATTATCGAAGCAGTAAATATATTAATTTCCTTTCTGCGACAATCTTACGCTGGTCACACCCAATCTTTTGTGGGAAGAAAGGATCGATATTTAGATTATATCTTACACATACACGTTAAATAAATTTAACCAGAGAATAAATTCTTTTCTTAAAAGCGCACTTGAGATTTGAAGCCACTCAGGCGGATAACTTGTAAAATTAAATAAGTTTAGTTCGCGTATTTTCTAAAACACTATATATACATCTAGAGGAGATGATAGAAGAGCAAAAGCGACCAAGTCAAGAAAGAAGAATCGGAAACAATCAGGAAACCATTAAAAAGAATAACAATTTCTTCTATATATATATATATATATATATATATTTATACATATTAATAAAGCTATTTTAAATGTATAAATAAAGCTATTATATAAATAAAGTTATTTATTTCATTTCAAAAAAGAAAAAAAAAATAAAGTTAAGTTACAGATAATTGCGGCAAATCTTGACCAAGGTACGCATCATTACCGACGCAGTATTCTATGATCGCGCGCCAACGAGGATCCAGTTCAGGGTTGCCGTATATCACAAGCAGACAACGAGGCCGAGAAATTGCGGGTTTGGTTGATCTTTCGTTTCGTATGAATCCTAATCCATGGTGCATATCGTCACGTATATGCTCCTTGCTTGATCTCACTCCTGAGATTAATATTATATCGCGTTCCTAAAAACAACCAAGTGAAATCAACATTAGTATTAACTCAAACATTAGTGTAATTTTACGAAAGTTATACCTGTCCTTGGAATTCCGCCACAGAACCAATTTTAAGCATTGCTACGTCGGTCTATTAACATTTGGATGAATATTATGTCCCACTAAGGTACGAGTGTTATATTCAGGTTAGATCACTTGTTCAACTTCCTCTCATATATATACTCATATACATTTCTCTATAACACTGTATTAAGTTTATTTATTGTATTTTCAATTAGGTTTATAATTTTTAACATAAATTACTATATCTTTAAGCCAACTTTACCTATATCAAAAAAAATCGGTGTACATGCACTGAAAAACTACTATGGACGAAATGGAGAAAATGGAGAAAAATAAACGTCTCCTAGACAAAAAATTATAAACATTTATTTATAAAATTCACTTACAAGTCAATTATGAATTTGAAGTTGAAAATAAAAATATGATAAAAACTTTACTTTATTTAGCAAAGTACACAATAAACTAACACAACACAGAAATAATAGTTTATAATATTAATTTTTTTGTATTTTTTGTTTAATTTTTTTGTTTAATTGATGTTCTTTTCTGTAATTATTCGGTAGAATCACTTCTCTTATCAAAAAATTTTTCTTTCCCAATCTTTCGCAAGCGCTTGCAAAATGGTTTTTGGTTAAAAAACCGTTAGCTGCCTATTTCTTTTACACCGAAATAAAGCAATAAGAGAAACAAAGTCATACGATTCTACGCCAGAAACAGAAAGTAAGTGGCTCTTTATAGGCTTTTTTTAACAAGTCTAACTTTGTACGATATGTAGAAAGACGACACGTACAACGTAAATCAAAGTAAGTTGTTTTTAAAATTTGTGAAGAGACAATATTTAGGTTAATCCAAAATTTTTTAGCTCTAGTACCATCTAATCAGTGTAAAACTGGGATAAGTGAAAATTGGGATGAAGATGACGATGACTTATTTGCTTCCATAATAAAAAACCCAACCTCCACCCCCATTAACATAGGGCCTCGCCATTTAACAGACTTGTGCACCGCTTTGACCGCTTTGCCACATTTTCCCATTTAACAGATGAGAAAGATTTTTTATTCACCATTTTTGTTATTTATTAAAAGCAACTCTGTGCATTGTCCATTCTCCGCACAAGATTTTTTTTTTAATATGGTGTAAAGAAAAAAAACAGCTAAGGGCGTTCTGTGAAATTTTATAAGAGCACGAAGAACTTTGGTGAATTGAAAAATTGTTAAATTAAAGAGAATATATAAAAAAAAAATTGGAAGAAATTGGGAAAAAATTTGTGAAAGTAGTTTAGTTTTAAAACTAAGGATTACGTTCTCACTTTAGTACTGATACGGTCTTCAGTTCGTTGCACTTTTTGCTGGCTTCTTCTTCTTCTAAGTCTGTCTGTCGGCTACTTGAACCCAACGAAAATTTACTATAGGTTATGAAAATTTAGCCCTTTTCTTATTTTAGTCCTTTGTAGGATGACGGTGATGGATATAAAAAAATTTCTTTTTATGCCATGTCCAATATTCGATTCTACCAGTGAAAATGGTGGAATTAAATTGATGAAAAGAAGTTATATCACAAGTCTCTCTACAATATTTGACTGCAAAGTAGAGCGAAGATCCGTTCACTTATATCCGGAAAGATATTATTATTATTGCTATAAATTTAGCCAGAGAATAAATTCTAAGACTAAAGTCTTAAAGCACTAGCATCTAAGGCTTTCAGTTTTATTAAAAACTCTACCGCACTTGAGATCTGAACACACGACCATTGAGTTGCTAGTCGAGACTCTTGACTACTCGGCCAGTCAGGCGGAATCCGGAAAAGTCGACGTAGTATATAATAAACATTTCAAATTGTCTTTTTCATAACTTACCAGCATATCATCGATAACTTTTGCAACCAAAATCCAAGTTTGTCTCATCCAGTTCGTTTATATATGGCTGCTTGGTTAGCTTATTTTAGGTAGCTTTGCTCAGTTACTTAGCATACTAACTATACGTAAATACTTTCATTTTCGAACTGACCTTAATAACAGTAACAAAAACAATACCAATCTTGTTTCTTGCTTTCTTAGGTAAACAGACACAGACGTGGAAAAACGTGGCTTAATCAAATCCGAATTCCTAAACATGCTACAAACATATGAAGAGCCTAATGTAATAATAACGTCCAGCAAATCACACGAAATATTTTATATGTCATACTGATTTTCTTAGAGCTCGGACGTGTTTTCTTTCTTGTCTGTTATACCGAAAGATGACTTACAAGGATTATAAAAGGTTTTTGGTCATGCATAAGGATTTTTGCGGAAGCTTTCAAGACGCGGGCGAGACAGTGTCACTTATCTATTCACTTCGCTTTCGCCCTGGCGTGGCAACTCCGGGAATTTACATTAGTTGACCATTGGTTGATTCACTCAAAACTCTGATCAACTGATATCCATACAGACTCTACCAGACTTCACTTGGCCAATTTGAGATATGCGTCCGCAATACAGGCCACTTGTCTAACTCAGTTCTTTCAGAATATTTCGACTAGCGTTAATTTGCTTTTGTAGTAAATATGGCAAGAATTTTGTATAATGAAAGTTAAATTCACCCTTTCTAGGCTAGAATTTGGAGGAATCATACCCGGATAACCGCGAGAACCATACGTTCTTTGAGGTGTTTAAAATTTAGAAACATTGGTGGGACAAGCCCAACAGATACATTCAACATCTGATGTACCTTTACGAGAACAATTGTGAGAAAGCTGTGTATACTATTTAATTATATATAATTTCCGCGGTGGATACTGCCGCTTCTGCAGGATCCTCTTTGCTTGAAAAAGTTAACGCGCGCAACCACGGTGGAGTGTATCCGTCGGCCGATGTCGCTGTTCACCATATGATGCGTCATGATTGAGTAAAATATTTCGTATCCCCGGTAGAACCCTTCGTGGACCTCCTCTTTAGGGAACGCCGATTTCAGGTTCAGCGAGGAAAGGATCCAGCCGTCCAAAACCTCCTTTGTGATTAGTCCGCCGTCTTCAATCTCGCAGGCGTCTTCTTTTGACTGGCTTAGGTCAGCAAGGAACGCTTGACACTGCAGCGGCTCATCGATGTACCTCGCCATGGCGTATCCTGTGAGCATCCGCAGGTAGCCTTTCTCTATCGCGGTTATGGGATAAAAAGTTAGGTCGCGGTAGACCTCCCCATCGGTGTCTTACGACGCGAACTCTTCTTCCTCGCGGATTATGACCACATACTTCATACTGTTGATGAGGAGGTACTCATCGTCGGAAGTAAAGCCGCGGGATCATTCCGCGATCTTGAACTCCATCAATTTCCTCAATATTTCCCCAATCTTCGTTGACGATCTTGCTCTTCTCTTCTGTCCAACTGCTAAGTTCGAGAATATCTTGTCCAATGGACCCTGAATGGCTTCAAAGTTTCGTCAGGGTAAGCCGACACCAGATCCTTTTGTGTCTCCGCCCAATTCTATCTCTATTTATTTGCACCCGATGGAACACGTCTACGAATTTCGTTGAAGTCCTTATAAATTCGCACGCTTCATTCGCTAGGGAGGTGTCAACGGGCAGCACCTTAGCATTGATTGCTGCTTGGAAGTATGACAGCGCAGCAGGTCGGAAAAATTCAAACGTTGCATACGTGGCAAAGGGTGCGCTGGGATTTGGGATGGCTGCTTTCAGGACCCAGAACCGCGATTTGGCATAGCACGTCTTTGTCGTTACTTCGATTAACTCCTTTATGTCGCTCTCGCCAGTAATTGGTAATGCAGACACGGTATGCGGATAATCAAAGAGGAGGCGAATCTGCTGTCTGCTGTCATCACGTCTTGTTCTATTAAAAATACCATTTATAAACTTTTTCACCATCTTACTATTGCCCAAACCTCGATCTCAGACGAAAGCCCTGAACGCGAGGGGGCCTATCTTCGGCAATTTCGAAGATGTCCTGTCACAGTTTGTCGCCGTTTAATTTTAAGAAGGTGCTGTGAAGGTGCCATTCTAAAACTATGTTGAATTCTGTTAAAAGACTTCTCCTCGCAAACACAGGGACAGCGTCATGTTCCAAGATCTTCGTGTACTTAGATTCTGAATACTCGCAACCATGGAGGCGGTCCTCTGCCCGCGAATACACAGTTCGTTGTGTAGACGTCGTCACAGCATTTCTGCATAATTCTGTGGCGGGCAGTTAAATTGTCTTTGAGCTTCTTTAGATCCTCCTTAATGTTTTTTCTGGACGGCACGTCGCTATCCTCCTGGATTAATGTGTCCTTTTCTTCGGACCCCGGGAATTCCTCCAGCTCATTAAGCGTCTGCATCAGCTCGGCGGCCTGCTATACCTTGACGGCCCGCCTATATTGAAGTTTTTCCACATACCTACGGTATGCGGAAGTTTTCATTAAGGTAGACAATCCCTTGTTCAACCGTTTCAGACGCTTCCTGATTTCTTTCAATGTAGTACTTACTTTTTTTACGGACACTTGCTCCTGCATCTGCTGGCTTACTTTTTCGGCCAGTTCCTGATACTGGTCGAATTATGGCCTCTCCCGCGGACGCCACAACTTCGGGTAGTCGCGAAGATGTTGGGAGAGGGCATAATGGAATTTTTCATTAAAATCAGTCATATTTTAATCTTAACATATATGAGTTACATAAAAATAAATATAAATATAGTATTTATTATTTATTAAGTTAAATGTAAATAGTTTAGTTTTAATTACATATACTTTCATTCAATATTTTATTCTTTCTTTCCACATTCATGTTTGTGCAAGAATGTGCATTCATTAACATAGCATTGTTCATTCACTTGCATTTGCATAATCGCGTTTATGTGTTGGTCTGTGTTAGCATAAGTGACCATAGACAACGATATCGCAGATTACATAACCTTGAAGTGTGGTGGTTGTTTACAATGTTTTTATAATTTTTTTCAATTTTTTTTCTTTTATTTTAAACACTGTGTTTCTGCTTTAAACGGAACACTTTGCAGCTATCATCAACCTGCAAAGGCTCCTTTAAAGCAAACCACTTGTTTTAAATTTAGAAATTATTTGTCTAATTTATATTTATCTTACACTAATGTTGTATTGTAAGAAATGAAATTTACTTGGAATTTATTGAAATATGTGATTAAACTATTAGCAGACAAATAAGAGAAGTTGAAAGAATGAAAGAAATGGTGAGAAAAGCCACAAGCTTCCCTTTTGGCAATAAACTGTGAAATTGTAAACCTTTCAAATTCCTAATTGAATTCTATATAATTTCTCGCAAAGCAAATACCAATAAATTTGCAAAGCGTTCGCCATGAAATTTGTGTAGTGATGACAAACTTGACAATGTCCTCCTAAGTTGTCTTTTTATCATTTAAAGATATTGTTATTTGTTGCTGTAACGCCTGCGTCCGATATATAGTGACAATCCCTTTTCTCCATCATAGCTCTACCCTTGCCTAAAATGGCTGCCACTGCTACTTATTCCATTTTATGCTTATCTAGTATATACAAGACACTTCCTCGGTTGGATTTTGTCCATTTTAAGCCTAAGGTCGTTTATCAAATCTCAGCAAATCCTTCATCATTTTTCATTCTTCCGAACTGGCCCGTTTGGTTGTAACCAAGTATCACATACTCTGTTTTACAAAATTGAAGATAAAACCGGGGGAGTTGTGGGCAAAACGTGCAAGCTCACTGAATAGAATCCCCAAGCAATTAAGCCAAGATTTTACAAATTTTTCTTTTTGTTGAAAAATTTGTAGACTACGTAATCTACAAACGCCGTTTTCCAATATAAAAAAGATAATTTGTTCTATTGCAAATGCGTTGGCACTTCTATCATCGTAAAAATTTAATACAAAAAACGCTATAACGTATTTGTAGCTTAGCAACACTAATGAAAAGGAACAAAAAGCGTTACAAAAGCGTTAACGGCAATTTACATTGTTATTGTTCATTTCCGCGATCTCCATTTGTAACTTTTGATCTGCTCGGAAAGAGCGCACAAAAAATGTTATTTTCTAAGAAACAAGAGAAAAAATCCTTTTGATGAAATAAATCATATCCATGTGAAATTATTCGTAAGTTGTTGTGTTTTGGTGTTTTTAAAAATTTGCTGTGTAAAATATGAGAATTGTAAGAGACGTTCCAAGATATTTCTAGATTGCCCCTCAGTATGAACTTAACTAAAGGTAAAGATGTTAGGATGACAACGCCACCTCCGTCGCCGCCAACACCTGAGGAATAGAAAAAGCCTCAATCGTCTGTAGCGACGAATGATATCGCCCAAAAGGAGGCCAATCAATTTACTGTGGATTCCGAGGAATCAACAGAACTGCATCAAACGACTGTGCATCAGGAAATTAAATTAGAACAGTGGTTTTTGGAAGCCCTCTTAACAGCTTACAACACGATTTGAAAGCAACCAAGTGAGGGGACAACGTATCGAACAGTAAGGTTAGTATTAACTTCTTTGATTATAAGTATATCTCGTTGTATCTATCCTAAATCCTTGATTTGTCTACAAAGTTTTCCTTGTAATTGCTATCTTTAGCTGCAGCTTTCCCTTGTTATACTAATTATGTATGTTTTTTTTTTGCTGCCTTTAAATTGGTTTTGGGAAAAAACGTTGAAAAAGTAGTAAAAATTAACTATTTTTGGAATATAATCTCTGAGGTCCCAAATGAGAATTGACGAAAAATGCAATTGCAATGGGAACATGTCATATGCATATGTCATTAGGATTGTGGTTTTACCTTATGATGTTTTAAAACCGTAAACTTGTATGATAGACTATTTGAATTGTAAAAACTTTGGCGAAGAATCGGCCGTTGAAGAGGATATGCTTCGTATTATTATTATTAAGCACATTTTCGAAAATGAGTATTACGGTTACGGATGATCAAGATAAGAGCCGTCGCTTTAGTCAAACGTATGACGACGGAGGCTCGGTCATGGACCGCGCTTCATTTGATTGTGAGAAGCATGTCTGTGAGTGATTTTAACGAGTTTAATGCAAAGAAATGTGAACTGTGGCAGGCAACTATTTCGGATCAGAAACTTTTGAAAGTAAATCGGGTGATTGTAAAAATCGTAATGATCTTGTCACATTCTCGAATTTATTGACGAAAGACCTATCAATGTATTTCTTTATTATCACCCTATGTGGCGTCTTTCGATGCCGGTTTTGAATATATGCCTTCGTTTACGACTATAAAACGAGTAACCAGAAAGTAGCACTACCTCTTAATGTGTTAGGTATTGAAATTTCGAGTTAAAATGATTATAGGCTTCTTTAACATATATATCTCTACTTATATGTATGATTGCTTTGTCTTCATTTGTTATACAACAATAAGAAAAGAAAAAAATAAATTTACTGATTGCTTCCATAATAAGATACCCTACACAGCTTTCTTTAGAACACTTATACACTCGTTGTAGTAAGAATACACCAAAATTATACATAATAAGTCCACATAATCTCCAGTCATAATCTCTATATATAATATATTGCGGTTTACAAAATAAGTCTATCTGATCCGAATTCGGCACCGCCAATTTTTCACTGAAATGTTGCTATGCAATAATTTCGTCATAAAATATTAAAAGTTAAACATTTTAATAGTTTAAAATATAGTTTAATTTTTTTATAAGGGGTTACTCTTCATGAGAAATTTTATATGGAATTTAATCCAAGGCCATTTTGACATATAAGAATTTACATATCTTGAGACTCTTTATATGCGGTGATATGTAAAAAGTAGACCTACATGGTTAAAATTTGGGTTGATTTCTATGTCAATTGACTTTTATAAACCATTTTTCACCGCGAAATATTGAAAATTATATCTTTTCACCATATAGTAGAAAGTTGAATAACGGTAAACAAGAAAATTCTGAAGTAAAGTTGATGACATCAATAACGACGAGTTTAAAGAAAATCACATTCAAAGAGCTAATCTGGTAAACAATTTGTTATATTTTCCCAAATTTCAAAAAATTATATCCGTATATTCAAACTTTTTAATATTTATTTCAAATTTCGATAGATTGAATCAAAATGGTCACCACACGTTCAAAATAGTACACATTCCAAAAGCCCTAAAAAAAAGGAAGTTCACACAGACGCTCAGAACAAGAATGATAGCGGAAAAAAGGATGCAAGTCCAAAAAAACAAACGCCTTTGGCTCAAAGTCAAATGTTAAATTATCCCAAATCCGTTCGGTGCAAGAGTTGCAGGCTGACTGGCGTCAAAACTGTACCACTCATACTAGTCCTAACAAGGGAAACAGTATTAATAACGATGCAAAAGAACAAGATATGGAAAATATTCGAAAATTCGTTAGTCACTTAGTATGTAATAAAGACAATACTCAGGGTAGATATAAACAAACTCCTTTTTGCAATGGTGAAAATCTCGCAAATTTGCTGTTTAGATCTTATCAACAAAAACCAAGCATTGTGCAGTCATCAAGGACGATTCACCACACATACAGCAAACACAACTTTTTTTACAGCACCAGCAGCAAGTTGCCATTTGCTAATCGAGGATCAACGATGCAGTAAATCTTAACCAGCTTCAGGTTTGTTAAAGGATAAGGTTAACGGAAGACAGCTGAGAAGTGCATCAATTGCGTAAACGTAGTACGTAGAATAACCACTTTGCGTTCAACCTTTCGACGAGAACTACTTAAACTTAATGTTAGACAAAATTACGAGACGCCCATAATGGTATTACGATAAACTTGCTTTTATTAATGTTCATGGTAATCTCAAATGCTTGAAAAATAAATTAACTTCTAAATGGAAGGCCCATGGGGTTTTCTCAATCTTTTTATTTCATTGCATTTTCCTAAAAGAGGTATTTATTTATTTTATTTATTTTATTTATTCCACTTATACTAGAAACTCAACTAAACAAATAACAGTCGAGTTCAATTGGCTCTTAATGCAACACTTATATTAACTAACAATAAAATTGAGTATAAGCATAATAAAACAAATAAGAAGAAAAAAAAAAAGGAAAAAGAAAAAAAAGCATGTACACTATCAGCATAGGAGCACACTTACAACCGGTACAGGACCAAATTGCAAATGAACCCCTAAGCCATCGCAAAAATGCATAAGCCTGGCAACCGATAATAAATTGACAATAATTCACTTTCGAAACGTAACGACTTTTTAAGGATAAAGCTAGTTTAAATACGACATAGGTAAATCGCGCGTATTAAGCAATGTTGCTTTAATGGACTTTAAAGAGTCCGATAACGAGAATAAGTGGTAGACGTCATTTAGGTTCTTGCAAACGACTCTGAGCGGATTGAACAGCTCATAATTAAATTTACACTGACTAAGCTTAACCAAGATAAAGTGCCTAGAGAAGCGGTTAGGGACATTAAAGCTTATTTCACCAAGTAATGAAGGCGAGTCAATAGCACCATTTATTACTTTAATTAGAAAGGAAACGCTAAGAACAAACCTACGTTTCTCAAGAGACGGTAGGGACAGCAGAAGCAACCTATTTTCATACGGAGGAAGCGAGGCAACCGGATCCCAACCCAAATTTCTAAGGGCAACTGATTCAATTGAATCTACGTAGCACCTTTATGAAGGAGACCACACAACTGAGGCATACTCGAGTATGGGTCTAACCAAACACATGTACAGCCTTTTCGTAATGTAGGGATCATCAAGCTCTTTGGACCACCTTTTTATAAAACCAAGCGCGGACCTAGCTTTGCTAATCGAGAGCTCAATATGCAAGTTAAAACGTAACCTATGGTCAAATAGAACGCCTAAATCTGTGATCGAATCGACATCCTCCAACTTATGCGAATCTATGAAATACTGAGTAATGAATGACTTTCTTCTTGAGAATGAAAGCTTCTTACATTTACTCAGATTTAGTTTCAGCAGATTCAAAGAGCACCATGCAACAAAATTATCCAAATCACCTTGAAGCTGATGTGATTGCGATTCAACAGAGAAGGAAGAAAACAGTTTCACATTATCAGCATACATTAAGATCTGGCTGGAATTAACCACCGATGGGAGATCGTTAATGTATAAACTAAATAAAATGGGACCCAAGTGACTTCCTTGAGGTACACCAGACGTAACGGGGAATTCATCCGAGGTGATGAAGTTAAACAAAACACTGAAGGATCTATTGTGCAGATAAGAGCTTATCCATTTCACTAAGTAGGGTGGGAAACCAGAGGCTTGGAGTTTAAAGAGAAGTAGTTTATGGTTAACCATATCAAATGCTTTGCTTAAATCAGTGTAAATAACATCTGTGCGAGAGCCACTAGAAAAAGCCTTGAAAACATGACAGGTAAACTCTAACAAGTTGGTGACTGTAGATCGCCCTTTCCGAAAGCCGTGCTGGTGCGGAGAAATATACGAATTAATGGCAAAGGCCAAATGCTGAGTCACAATACGCTCGAACAACTTGGGCAAGACGCTCAACTTGGCCATGTCTCTGTAGTTCTCAACAAATTGTCTACTTCCACTCTTGTGGATAGGAATAAGGAAACTACTCTTCCAACATGAAGGGAAAACACCTAAATACAAGGACATGTTAAAAATCCTTGAGATCACACCACATAACTCGACAACGCAAGATTTAAGTACACATGATGGAATTCCATCAGGTCCAGGCGAACAACTGTATTTTAGAGAACTCAACCCTTTGAAAACATCATCTTCCGAAATAGCCAAGTTAGGTATTGAAACTGAGTTAGTTATAGGATATGGGTAGTTTGCTGATAAATCGAAATTAGCAATCGAAAAGTTTCGTCGGAAATACTCAGCAAGTAGATTTGAGATTTCAAAATCATCCGAGGAATCAGTGGAAATTTTTCTTTTAGGGTTAACAAATTTAAAGAAGCATTTAGGATTAGCAAAGAGAGAGGATTTAATGGACTGAAGGTACCTGCAGTAATAATGATGGTTGAGGGAGTTAAATCTGTGCCTCGCCACCGAGTAAGCGACATAGTCGAGCGCAGAGCCACTTTTCGAATATTTTTTGAATAGCGAGTTTTTTCTATTCTTGTGATATTTAATTGTCTTATTAAACCACGGGGGACACCTGCTTCGAGGTCGACAATGCTTGATCGGAACAGATGCAGCAATAGCTAGATTTAATGTATTGTAGAACGATGAAACGACGAATCATAATAATTATTTAAAAAAGTTTGATTTGGCACATTAAGGCAATTCAACAAACCATCATTCATATGATGAAAGGAAATGCATATTGATGGATGATAAGGATCCTCAGGTAAACTAAAAGGTGGACAACGATTTACGTAAATCTCGGGAAAATTGGCAAAGCAGAGATCAAGCAGTCTACCATTACAATTAGGGGTACGATTATATTGACCCAAATTATGATCAAACAATTCACTAAAGAACACAACAGCCCTATCAGACGTTGAAGTAGGAACCAAACAGCCAGAATTATCAGTGCTACACCAAGTGACTTGAGGCAAATTGAAGTCACCCAATGCAACGACCAAATCAGTGGGTCTAGATCGCTTGGCCACTTCACAAATGAGGGAAGCGTGTTTCCTGTAAATGGAGATATCGGAATTTGGGGGAGCAGGTTATAAATAGATGTTTATCAGGCATATTCGCACGAATAGCGATAAATTCAACGTCAGGAGAAGTGGGAAATTCAATTAAATTGGACGGGACTGACGCAGATATAGCAATTAATACACCACCACCAATGCGATTCACTCGATCATTTCTAAACACTTGGAAAGAATTATGAAAAAGTTCCGACGAATGAAGATCGGGCCAAGTTTCAGTAAAGGCCAAACAGAAAAATTCCGTGCTCACTGAATTTAGAAAAGTGGAACGAATTTTCGAATTTAGGCCCCTAACATTACCAAGGGATAACTAATATTGCGTAAATAACTGAACAAAACTTCGTTTGTCTCTATAACGTTGGCAAAATGTGTTAAAGAATTTTCCAAGGCAGTCACATTAATTATTAACACGGTCACGATACTAGTCCATGCCCTGCAAAAGCGGCAAACAAAAGAACTCAATAAAATACATTTTACGTGGTACTTTAGCTTTCAACCTGTATAAGGTTCCGTCACAAATACTAGTTGTAAAGTAAGTAACATTACCGCGTTGTATAGCGCAGTAGAATGTCATTCATTACGGGCGCTGTATACCGTTTGCTGCTGTTGGTCCTGTTGAAAATTTGCCAGACAATAACAGAATTCGTTCATCTATGTACTGGTTAAGGGTCTAAAATTGAATTGAAAGATTTTTATACATGCGACAGCTGTTCATAAACAAAATATGAATTGGAATTTCTATACAATTCTCTAAAGGCAGCAAATTTCATGGTTATGCAAATATGCAAATAGTATTAAATCTTCAATTAAAAAGAAAAAAGATGTATATTAATTTCATTACCAAACATATTCTCATATTCTCAGATGGTTGGAATTTTTATACAAATACATGCAAAATTATTGAAAAATGTAAACAAACGCATATGCTTTTCTCACTTGTTTGGCATTTTTACAAATTCTTGAGAATATATATGCGCTTACTCTCTGAAATTACCAAATTAGTATAGGTACTACCAATTGTATCTTCACTACATACATAACTCTTGGCCAAATCTGGAAATGAGTATCTCAAGAGATCCCTCAATTCTTGCTGCACGTCTTTCTTAAAAGCAAAAGTACCAGAACACGGAGCTCACATCATTTTTTTCAATAATATTACCTGTCCAAGACCGCTTACCTTCTGTTAGTAATGAGTTTTTGACAGATCACGTTGTAGCTGAACCTATGCCCTCTTCGCTACATTGCAACTGAAAGGAGTTTTGAGTCGTCCAGAAGCCCAAAGCTCATCGATTTGTCAAAGCTAAAGGTACCCTAGGTGTGTAAGGAATGCGTCGATTAATAAGCAAAGAAATGTTTTTAATTTAGGTGAAATTTCTAAACATGGCTTATTGGTACAACTAGCCAATCCCCGTTTGAGTCAACGCGATCGTGAAGCCATTATGCGGTACTTATGTATACATCTGGTCAACAGCAACAGCAACAAATTTAGCAAACCTCCCAAACGCAAATCGATATGATTTCGAATAATATATTAATAAATCAATTTCAAAATCTTCAAAATTTGGCTATCGTGCAGCAAACCTTATTATTTTAGCTACACGTTCTGTCAACCAGCCGAAAGATTATTTTCATAATCGCATATTATAATAACATAATTTGTCAAATACCAAAATAAGCTAATTAAGAAAAGTCTGGACCAAGCAATCACGATCACCTATTAGAGGCGTTTCCACATTTCATATAATATTATCGCTACACGCGAAATAAATCATATTCAAGAATATATCTCATGTAACTTAAGTTCAAATCTTTATTTTCATAAAATAAATTCATATTGACAAAAAGTCAATTTTCATGAGAATGTAATTTTCAAAGAGCTCACTGTGTTTATACTAAGGTTAAGACATATTTTAAAGAAAATTGTTAACGAATATAAAGGATATATCTTTTTATTATAATGTTATTGTATTTATATATTATTCAGCAGATTTTATATGTAAAATTTGCCTTGTTTGTAATGTTCTTATAATAATAATGTGTCATTTTCATAATTTAGTTTCTTGTGAAATGAGTATGTATCGATAGTACCACAAAGTATATATTCTATGTTAGTGAAGCTAGATTTTGCTAGTTGCAATGGAAATTTGGTAAATTATTTATTATGCATCACGTTCTTGATATTCGAAAAGAATTGTATATGATTCTTCAAATATAAAAGGCAAAAGAAATTTTAGAAATTTTTACAAAAAGTTCAATGCTTCTGTCCGTTTCAAAATTTAAGTTTTTACCTTTTATTGTGTTAGAGCAATTAGATGTCAACAAATAAGAAAATAAATGCACTTACCGCAGTAAAAGGTGAGATCTGCTTTGTAATCGGTTGAATGGATTGCGTACTTCTTTTTGGTTTTAGATATGACTTCTTCTTCTTGGCTTCTTGATTTTAGATATAAGAACCTGATCAGGAATAAAATATAAAATTATTCAAAATTGTGTTGGAGCAATTAGATATCAACAAATAAGAAAATAAATGCACTGACTACACCTTTTTCCAATTGTTGGTTTTTTTCTCAGTCGATTCTCTCCAATTCGCGCGCACAGAAAATGTACGTTTAAAGATTACTAGATTTTATTCCAATAGTTGGTTTTTTTCACACAAAAAATGTATGTTTAAACCAAGCTTTACAGAAACCTCTTTCTAACCTCAAAAAATGATTTGAATTATCTAATTTTTCGCACGCAGAGTCGTATTTGCATTATCTAATTTTTCGCACGAACAATAAAATTTGAAATACAACCGAAAGGCATGCAAAAATTGGAATAAAGTAATTCATACAATATATTGATAACTTACACTGTTTAAAATTGTTTTTTTAGTGCAAACGAGTAATGATTCCTTTTTTTTACAGTGCTGGACACAGCGCTAAAATATTGCAAAAATTCATTTTGAACGACACAATAGGAAAAGTAAGAGGTAAAATGAAGCGAGAAGACAACAACAAAAAAACAAATAAAAAAATGATTGTCTGGGCAGATAAAATTTTTTAATTTTTTTATATTATAAGATAATTAACTTTTATTTTTTATATTTTCAGACAGATAAGGAGACCGAAGAAGAGAAGAAGAAAGAGAAAGAAGAAACACCCAAAGACTTATTTCCAGACGTGCCGAAGCCGGCAGACGACGTCAACAGGCTAGCAATACTACCAACAATAATTCTTCTACTTTATGTGGCTTTGTAGGCATGTTGATTAAATGGATTTCTTATCAAAACGTGGGTGGCCCTCATCATCGGGGCGCTCTTCTCATATTGATTTATAAATAACCTTATGACCTTATGTCTGCGTCTCGGTTTTCCAGTAATATAAATAAAGGGCTCCGTTCGAAATTTCTTAATGTACTCTCAGGCGATGTTGTAGGACTGTTAAAAGGCATTGTAGAAAAATGCTCAAATATTCTGTCTACTATTGTCTTATCGTTCTTATCACCACAAGCTCTTTGTGGTGCGTCTATATTGTTTACTTCTTTACTTGATTCAATGTTTTCATCCATTTTCAAAATTGATTTGTAATTCTAAAAAAAAGGAAACTTATCAATAAGTGAACAAAAGATTTAAAAAAAAATTGTTTTCTTACTTGACAGTTGAACAACTGATTGATTTGTAATTGACAATTGAATTTCAATATTTACAATTTCCGAAAAATTGTCAATAAGTGAAAAGCCGTAATAACTTGAAACGAAATAAGGGAAAACAGACTTCAATAAAAGATTTTTTTAAAACCAGTAATCATTGAAAAGGATCAGTCTGATAGTGGATCAAGCTCGGAATTTGAATTAGGACGAATATGAGCAAAACGTTTGAAACATACTCAAATTATAATAATATAAGATATAATAATAAGTGATGTCGGGGAGGGAGATTTGTAGATTGAAAACGATACTGCAATTAAAGTTAATGAAGGCTTCACTAAGACTGTATGTGTGTAAGTGAAAAATTTGGTTGAACAGGAGACTTGCGGGAAAAGGCAGAGATAAGCGCTAATGCATTTGATGATTGATAAAAAATCAATGAAGGGCACGAAAAATTGATAAAAAATCAATGAAAAATTTGTATAATATATCAAATGAATAGAGCTTCAGTCTACTTTGAATGAAAAAAATGGAAAATTGATAAAATAAAAATTGATTTGGAAATCTTAAATTCATCTTCACCTTTATCCGCCGCTGCTTCCACTTCGACTTTCTCATCCTCTATTCTACTCCTAATTGCAGTCATACCGGCACTATAAAACATCGTAAAATCGCTACTATTAGTGCTTTAAAGCAACAATATTTGAACAGTTCGGCATTGCAACAGCAAAAATTGTTACCTATCTACAGACAGACACGTGAAAGACGTTACCGTTAGGTATGTGCTTTACTTCTCCTCTAAATTGACAAAATTTAAAGTTCGCTCATTTACTTCTCCTTTAAATTGACAAAATTCAAAGTTCGCTCATTTAGGTCTATAGGCATGTTGCTAAGTGGATTGCAACTTGTTCATCGAGAGCACTTAAACTATACTCTATTTTACAAACAACAACAAGTATACGTACAGGAATTTTCAATTATTAAGAAGTGCAATCAAACATATACGCTTACTCTCTAATGGACGCAATTTTTATACATGCGACAGCTGTTAATAAACAAACACATTTTCAATTATTGAGAAGTGTAATCAAAAATATACGCTTACTCTCATATGGACGTAATTTTTATAATTAATTTAGCACGTTGACCCACCCAAAAATGACTTACGCCTACATCTCAACCGCGTATTAATTCTCCTTCTACAATAGTAAAACAGAATGATTTGTTACGATCTCGAGATGAATCAAACTTTGTGCCATCACGATTATTAGAAATTTTAATAAAAATTAACAAGAGTTCACTCACTTCTTTCAAGTTGTTATCATGACTTCATACATTTGATTCGCTCCAATTCGGTTATGTTCTCTTTTTTGCTGCTCAAATAACTGCTAACACATGCCTCCTTCTTTTTGATCATTTTACAACTGAATACAGAATCTCTTAATGCGAAATGATGTTTTAAATTTACTTTCGATATTGAAAAACGATTGTGAACTTTTTATAACCTAAAATGTATGAAAATCGTATGGTTTCAAAGAAATTGCATTGGTTACATAATAAGGAAAGTGCACAGTTATGGCAACAGAAATTTTGTGGTCATATTATGTGGGCTTCGAGGGGATAAACTGCTTGAAACTCGCCACGTTTAACGATCACACTACGACGATGGTGTTCGCTTACGTATGTCGACACCCACTTAAGGACTCTTCCGATCCTGTTTTTTTTTTAAATTTATGAATGCGACAAAAAGGATGCATTGGATTTACAACACATATTGTCTAATAGATAATACAATAATGTCTACTACATTTTTATGGAATCCTTTTCTTCCACCATTGCATTCTTTTAATAATGTAAGGGGAAAGCTTTTGAAAACGAATTTCTTTTTATGCAGATCTGCCCTTAAATTGTCGCAAATAGTGTAGAAAGACGATCGTGAGCATAATAAAATTTTAAGTCATGTTTTCGTATATCTACTACACACTTCTCTAGTGTGCTCGTTAGAGCTTTGGCTAAGAATTTGCTGATCTCGCTCTCGCTTGCACGTTATAGTTTATTATTTATATTGCATGATGGCTTTCTCGTAAGTCTGATTCGTTGATACAAAGTCTGCAAAGAACGTTAGCGTTTCTGCTACTGTTGAGTCGGTCAAAGTTACAAATACGCCGGGAAATTCCTGTGGTTTGAGCTATGCTGAAGTGGCAAGGGTATCTCCTCCCATTGGCATCACTCAATCTATTCAGACGTCATCGCCTAAAAATAATAAAGAGAAAAATAAATCATCCTCTCCCTACTGGCTGTTCGAATGTGAACGCTGGTGGCATGACTGGGCAAATGGCACAAGCTGCTGGTGCAAGGGCGATAGCGCCATCTATATTCTCCCCAAATCAAAACTCCCCAACCGTGAACCCTACTGCTCCTAGTAGAGACGACATTTGCTTGAAGGCAGTTCCTCCCAGAAAGGCAATATTTGTGTCAAGACTACCACTTGATACATGTCTGGATAATATGAGAGTTATCTGGCGGCGAAAGTGCCATCTGTCAATTTAAAGCATTTTGAAATTGGCTCCTTCTCAACCTAGAGCAATTTCATCTTTTAAAATTCTAGTTCCGACTGACGACATGGATATATGGTTAAACATACCATTGTAACCAGTTGGATCCTTAATTAAGGAATTTATCCCTCGTGATCGACCCCGTAATACTAATGCAGTAGTCCTGTCGCCTTCCCCTACTTTCCTAAATTCAGTGGACGCGTAGGTTTCCTGTTTGGCCTTCACTGAAACTTGGTTAAAGCCTGACCTACATTCGCCGGAACTTTGGTAAAATTCTTTCCAAGTTTTCAGAAATGATCGATTGAATCACAATGGTAGTGGTGTATTAATTGCCGCATATGCGTTAGTTCCGCCCTATTCAATTGAGTTTCCTGCTACTTTTGACGTTGAATTTGTCGCCATTCGAGCGAAGTTTCCTAACAAACACTTATATATGACCTGCGCTTATATTCCCCCAAATTTGGATATCTCCATATATAAGAAACAAGCGGCCCTCATTTGTGAAGCGGCCAAGCATTCTAAATCCACCGATTTAGTCATTGCGTTGGGTGACTTCAATTTGCCTCAAGTCACTTTGTGTTACGGTGATACTTCTGGCTGTCTGAGTCCTACTTCAACATCTGATCTGTTGTATTCTTTAACGAATTATTCGATTATAGTAGGTTGCTTGATGTCTGCTTTGCCAATTTCCCTGAGATTTGTGTTAATCGTTGTCTTCCTTTTAATTTATCTGAGGATCCTTCTCATCAAGCATTGGGTGTTTTCTTTCATTACAAGCGTGATGGTTCGTTGAACTTCTGTAACGTTCCAAATTCAACTTTTTCAAATAAATTTTATGATTTCCATAAAATCAATGTGTCAATGCTAAAATATCACCTTTCACATATTGTGCTTGGTTTTTCAACGCGAAGTATTGAAAGCTTACTGCCATCGTTTTATAATATTGTTTCGAAAATCCCAAATTCAGTTAACATCAGCTAAGTAATTTTCGTAATAATTATTCCCTAAAAAAGGAAAAACCAAATGAGCATTCGCAGGCGCCTCATGAAGGTGCAGGCCGATGAAAACGATTATCGGAAAGGCAAACAGGTAAAAGCTAAGTGCATATTCGCAGGCTCGTCATGCAGGTGCAGGCCGATGAAAACGATTAGAAGAAAAACCAGGCTGGGGTTAGACCATAACCATAAATTTAGGTATAGTAAGGTGCTTGTAAAATTGTATATAAATAGAATATTTGTGAAAAGTAAAGTCAGTCTGGCAAGAACGTAGAAGTTGGGAGTACGGCCAAAAATTGTAAATAAATGATCCTACTATTAAGGAATATAATTGCAAATCAAAGAACTTTGAAGTGTATTTCTCTTGATCAAAATATCCACGATCTAGTGATACGGACTGTATCTAGTAAAAGAGAATTTCATAGCAATATATTTTGAACTCATATCAATCGTATGTAAAAGCATTATTTTTTTGTTATTTTGCTGCTCTTCCTCTTGCTGTTCTTATATTTTCCAATTTAAAAATTGCAAGTAATAATTTGAGTTGCTCTCCGAACCGTCGCGTTATTTAAAAAAAAATATTATAAAATAGACTTACATTTACTCTTTATATGGTGTGGAGTTCCTAAAAATAGACATACATGGTTCAATTTTGTATTGTGAACCTGTAATCAAATATTTCAATTAAGCTATGCCAGGTTAATTCTATCTTGTAAGCGATTTATTGCCAAATCGCTTTTTTCCAAAACAAAGTAATATTTTCTTTATTACAGACGTGTGTATTAAATTGAAACTAATGATTAATTAATTTATTCGCTTTCTAATATTGCGTCATACAAAATCTGTTATAGCGTGTAATTTTCCATTTCATCATCATTAAAAATATTGTATTTATTTTTATGCACATGTATTTTTACTTATTTTTATGTATTTTTATGTGGTGCGGAGAAGGGAGAATAAATATTTCCAATATGTACATTCTAATAAATGGTCGATCATTTACTTACTCTCTCAAGTTGTGAAATTCGAAGATCGCTCATTTACTTACTCTCTTAAGTTGTGAAATTCGAAGTTCGGTCATTTACTTATATATATATAGATGTGATAGATACTCATTTTTAAATGCAACCCTGAAAGCAGAAAAGGCGTCGCCATTTCTGTTAAATGGGATGAAGTAACAGAAAAGACGTCGTCGTTTCTCTTAGCTGTCTCAGATAATAGGATTAATTACGTTTCATATAGTGCATACTTTTAGGCTTATGAGTTAAGTGCTAAGTAGGTAGAGGAGGACGGTCTAAATACTTCTAATGCTGAGGTAGTCATGACCACGAATATCGCTAATATATTATAAAGCTTGAGCTTATTTCTCCATCTCCTAAACAGATAAAGGAGGGGCCTAATTAAGTGAAAAAGATTAGGTTTGATTTTTTTGTTTGGCGTCAATACAGTAAATGCTAAAGAAAGATCGAATTACAATTGATATATCTGTCTAGAAGTGTTCTTGCAATAATTAAAAGCAAGAAGCTACACATTGTTCTGATAACTTAATGGATATATATAAGTATAGGTACACCCACAAAAACTTTATGCTGGAATATAAAATAATTAGGGCTACAAAAAATGCGTGCACTTGCGTATTTATGTTCGAGGATTTTATTTATTTAGGAAGTAGGAATTTATCCCTTCTCTCGGATTCGGTGAGTTTTCTATCAACACTATAAATTTGTAAAACGGCATTTTTCCCTTAAAATTATGTTGACGTTTGCTGTTAAAATCTATTATGAAAATATTGATATTCCTGGAATAAATAAAAGTTGGTTAGATTAGAATTATACGGTCGCCGACTTAAGGATTTGTTTTTATATCCAAAAAAATGGAGATTCGAACAAACCGATATAAACGTCATAGCTCTTATAAAGTACATACACAAGATCCTTCGTCACAATGCTTGTCCGTCCTATTTCGCCCACACACTAACATCCAGCAACGGCAGCTTGGAGGTTGTTACAATAGAGGAAATACTTATATTCAAAAGCAAATTATATTCCCATATACGATAGAAAAAAGATCTATTTTCCCTTTATCAGGAGTTGTTATACATAGAAACTAAATGAATTAATGTCCTGAACATATCTTTTTCTTTTTTTTTTTGTATATGGAAAGTAAGCATGGACTAAATCAGTGGGATATATTGCTTATATGTTCAGATCAATGATAGTTTCTACAATAGTGATAAGGTTTGAATGCATGACGGAGAATTGACAATGAGTTGTGCTTTTGGGGTGATTAAAAAAAAATCTATCAAAAACTTCAGAAAAAAAGCAAAAAATACAAAACAAGTAAAGACACTATATCATAAGTAAGACGTTACGTGGGAAATTGTCGGAATGCATTTCGGGCTGCATGCCCGATCTGAACCATCTTTAATAGTCTTCGTTCTTGGCTCAAAATACGTCAGTGTACCACATGTCATCAAAATATTTCAAAAATTGTAGCCTTTAGGTTAAACACAGATAAAGAGGACAGACAGACGGGCACTTTTATTATTCTGATCGCTTCAGATTGATTCAGAAAAGCGTCGTAGTAGCAATTATCAATACCTCAAAATATTCAATCCGGACCGAGTATCATTAGCTTTGTTTTTGGATTTTAACTTACCAGTAAGAAAGCTGAACCTAAAATTAAAGCTTTTTCTTTAGCCGTTAATTTTGAATCACTAAAGTAAATGTTGAGGGTATACTGCGATTTAAGCGTGGACCATTTATGATCAATTGAAGCTCTCAGCACATCTCCAGAATGTACCTTTTCAAATTAAAAAGCCGAAAATAAAAAAAAAAAACCAAGGAAGAACGTTATAATCGGGCAAGTCCGACCATTAAATACCCTACACCACATTGTCTAACACAATTCCTATTGTGATTATAAAACACAAAAATTATACCGTGTCTCTATATAAAGGCATATTTTTCATGTACGTATTATTGGAGAAGCGAGCCCAAAACGCAATCTAATGTAGTACATATAACGACTTTTCAGAATAGGGCGTTATATATAATATATATCTATATATACTTTTTTATACTGGAAAGTCGTTATACGGAAAAAATAGTGATTTTCAAAACTTTTTGGGAAAAGTGGCTAAATAGTTGTATTTCGGCAATGTACATTGATACGATAACTTTGGACTTATATATATATATATATATATATATATATATATGTGGGGAGTGGCGGAAAAGTGGACTGACCCGAACCAACAACGAAGGCCAAAAAACGTCGCTGTGCCAAATTTCATCGAAATATTTTAAAAATTGTGACCTGTGGCTTGAACACAACTTTATATTGACAAACATCAGACGGACAGACGGACGGACAGGCTTAGATAAATTCAGATAATGATTCTGAATCGATTAATATAATAAAAGGTGGGCCCACCTTAAGCCCTTCTGCGTGTTACATACGACCGCACTAAGTTAATATACCCTGTACCACAAGTGGTGAATGGTATAAAAATTCCAAATAAAAAAATTTTACCCTAAAATAAGTCTCTTTCGTGGAATAACAACCACTTCGACAAGCCATGAAACGGGGACCTTCTATATAAAACATTAACGCCCCGGTGCTACCGTCTTCAATAAAGTATCGTGGCTTTAAACTAATTGGCGATTGTACAACACGTCCTAATAAATGACCAGGCGGTACCCAAACTTCAAATTGCTTAGATAGGCAGCACAATGAACTTAAAGCGAATGATTTACGCAAGAGTAACGCTTCTTGATATGTCTTATCGATTACATGCAGCTGAAAAGGACGCCAGCAACCACACATTAAAAAGTTTGTTTGCGAAGAGCTTTCAGTAACGGCATACAAGGCCTCACCAAGAGGTGAACGTACAATAAAGCGGTTTTCTGGGCAAATGGCGGTGAGAGCTTAAAAAACAAACAAAAAGTGTACACGCAACGGAAATTGAAATATTGTCAAGAGAAAAATACTTACAATCATTGAATTCAAATGTTTGTTCGATATGTACTGAAGGTAAATCCTTTAAGAAATCATAACCCGTCATTGGGACATAAGTGGTTATTCCGATGTTTGATTCCACTCTAGTAACAGGTAAAGGTAAGCGTTGAGCTTATAAGGCAAAGTAAAAAAAGATTAAACGAGCATTGAAAACGGAAAAGACATAAATGTTTATACCTCCGGGTTGAAAAGTTACATTAACGGGCACGTCAAGGACTAAAAAGAAGAAAAGCAATTTAAAAATACTTTAAAACAAATTTTAAATTTATGCACCATTTGATTCCTTGGGAGTCTGTTGAGACGTATCTGCACCTGTGTCTTGATATAAATTTCGAATAGCATCGTTTTGTAACATATTCACTTCGTTTTCGGTTTTTCTTTATTTAAAAAAAAAAAAATATTCAGTTTATAAAAATTTGTATGTTCTACTGGGTGAATTGAATTTTACTCTACTTTCCACTACTAATTATTGATTTCTATTAAAAATTTCAACATACCTGATAACACAACTGGTATCTGTGACTAACAAATTGATAAGAGTTTATCATTGTGGGCTATTTAAGGGAAAAGAAAAGAAATATATATCGTTACAATAACAATTTACAAGCTAAAAACAGCCTAGTGGGTGATAAGTCATTATTAAATACCCTACATCATCCCAGAACGCTTCACATAACAGCTTTTCAAAATAATGGCGCATATTGGAAGCGTTCGAAAAAGAGGTCCGATTCGAAGCATTTTCAGTAGCGTTCGTCCATGGGACTAATTTCATCAAAATATCTCAGAAATAACAACCTCGAGGTTAAACATAAGAAAACAAGGCAGACAGACGGACAGACAAGCTTAAAATCATTTTCTGAACTGATCAGCATAATAAAAGAAGAGCCTACCATATCAAGTCAAGAGCGCCGGTCAATGAGTGCAACTTCTGAAGGAATACATATATAAGTCAATTGTTCAATTCCAATCAAGTTTATTTAACCAAGCCTATCAATTAGGTATTTGGGATTCTTCTGATAGCAGGAGCTATTTTGTAATTTCAAGTGGACACTTATTTTCACATGGTTGGCATTTTACATACGCTTATTCTCTAAAGGCACCAATTTATTTTCAAAATCTTAATTTGAAAATGGATGGCTTAACCGAGGATTAAAATTGTATTTTATAGCTCACTATTTGATAGTTTGAAAGTATGACATTTCTTCGAAAACTATATCAATAACTTCAGAATTCCCTGAGGCGTTGTATTGTAGAGAATAATATAAACTTTTGACAATTTTACTTGAACATTTTAATAATAAAACAAACATATTAATCAATAAAAATGTTTATGAATTACAATAATATGTTTGGTGCGGCGCGTTCCGTTCCCCCTTGGCCGACTTAAACGGTGGCATAAGTCACCAAACTCAGCTCCATTCAGAGGTGGGCGCCTACGCCTAGGCCTAGGCCGCGTGGGCGACGATTGTTTCCGATTTTCGGCGCCCTCATCTCGTTTCGGCAGCTAATCATCTTTGGATGGATAGATTACATTCCGAATTCCCTCGACATTGCGGCGCTCATTGCGCCAATCGTCCATGGCTTCGTTTTTGCCTACAAAAAAAAAAATTTTATTATTAAATCAAAATTAATAAAAACATTGTAAAACTTACTGTTATTCATGTTGACTTCAGCCATTGCTATTTTTATTTAAAATGACGCTCGTTTCCAGCATTGTACATATGTATAAGTATATACAACAAGAACAACAGCAACACTTGTTCCTGTGCTTATATTACGCACATATCGCAAGAGTTGTAAGTGACAGTAGTAAAAAAAGCAAAAAAGTTAATTATTTACCTTCATTATGATATCATATTTTATTAAATTTTTTATTTTAAATATGTTTTTGCCAAGTAAATTTATCAAAAATAGAAATTATTATGCGAGATTATATATTATATATAGTACGACCATTAAGATCATCATTATTCACGATGTTTCAATCAAGAAATTAAACGAAATTCATACATAATGTAGTGAGATTTCATTTTCGCCATTCATATTTATTTATAGGAAAGCAACTCTGTGATCTCTTCATATATGCTCCTTTTCTTATATACCTGATAACGGCTTTTTGGGAAACAAAGAAAATTTTGCATGGCCCTCGCAATCATTTCAAACAAGAGATTATTCGAAAAGTAATCACAGAACGGCAAACAGCAGTTATTTCAACTCAACAAAATTTACCCAAAAGTGTTAAAGCGTTTTAAATATTATTAATTGAAAAAGTTAAAGTAGTTAAAAGTTTGATCTATTGACTGGTGAGTGCGTTTTTCACAATTTCCTTTGGTATTTCCCAGATCATCATGTGACAAACATGATTGCAGTAAAACCAAAAGAAAAAAAAGAAAAATCTTTATAGCTGGTGATCATTTCATCTAATTATTGGTTTATTTCATATTATTTCGATTTTGAACGCTAGTTGCCAATTCTAGAACAATGGATTGTAGACATCTCTAGATGATCCGTCACATAAGTCACAAAAAATTAGCGGCATATAACAACAAATACCTACGCCGCCATATACATGTAGTTGTATGTACTTGTTGTTGTTATATTAGCCATTGCTTTTGATTGCTTTTGCACACAATCGTTATTGGCGATATATATCAATTGTATGTACAAGTGAATGCAAGCATACTTGTACATACTTGTTCATTTTTGTTGTTGGATTAGCCATTTCTTTTTTAAATTATGCGGAAAGTTTTTCCTGCTCGTGGTTGCAAATGCAATAGTTGCAAATTTTTTATTTTTTTTGGAAATTACGTCTTTTATAATGAAATCTAACTGTCGCTCGGCAATCCAGTTTCACTATAGAACTCCTACCAATAAAAGAAATGAAAATTAAAAAGGGCTTCTATGTCAAGATGTATTACGATTCCGAAATCACATTTAACATTAACTAAGACTCCAAATTTAATGCTAACAACTAAAAAAAAATTAGTTGGATTATACTGTGAACTTCATAGCATTGGAATGTTCAGCGGAAAGTTTTTAAAATGCTTAATTAAACCTATGGTTTAGAGTCCATTGACAATAATCTGCTGTTACTATTCGAATATTAGCTATGTCTAAATAAATAAGTCAGTAACGTATTTTTTTCAAAATTTTCATGCCTTTAATTTCATTTTCATAACAAATTATTTAAAATCTCATTATTAGTTTATTACGATTAATGTTTTCAGATGATTTAATATTTTCATTGAATTTTTTATGATTTAAAGATTTCTGCCCGGAACATTATTGATATCAATTTTTCATCGATTCGATTTTAAAATTCGTTGTTAGTTCTTGGAGTGATTTGTTTGGTCAATTCCGGTAACGGGCGAGGCTCAAATACATCGAACAGATGTTTTCAGGATTATGGTATTGAAGATTCTTCATCTACGAGTACAGTAAAATGTCTGAGTGTTTATAAAAGTGGAACCGTACCTGAGGGTGTTTCCTTTTATAGGACGTAAGATTCATATATAGCCAAATTACGTGCAGCAATAATGAGATTAAGTAATATCACGTCTGTAATACGCACGCGCGTTTCAATGGAAATATCAACTTGTATTTCTTCTTGCATAATTTTTGTCTCATTCTCAGTTAACACAATTTCGTTTCGTTTTTGTTGATCGCATCGAGCACGTTAAACGAACACGAACGAATCGAAGGATGAACATTTTGCGGTGCAAGGGTATACATTACCGCAAACTTCATGAAATCGAAATGTTAGTATCTTTGTGGATTGCTCTTCTACACTTTTCATATTTCAGCATTTTCAGCATGAGGAATACTTTCATTAATATTGCGAAGTCAATGTTTGTTTATTTTATTTAAATTTTATTTATATGAGAAAATTTACTGAAATTTAAAGAATACTTTCTTGTTAAAGTAAAGATAATATGATGGATATATTGTCGATATTCGCCTCTTCAGTCCCTCTTTCTTGTCAAAAATATTTTCTTTTTGTATCAAATTCACGATTCTTTTTATTAAGACATTTTTCCGTTAGCGCCACGTTCCTGTCTCAGAAGAATTTTATTCTTATGCTAATTAGAACACAAAAGATTTTAAGGATAATATTGAATGCATTTTCGAGTAAGTTATTAAGATCACTAGTAAAGAAAGAAATATTAATTTTAATTTGTCAAAACTACGAGGTTGTCCTTATTTCTATGGCCAGGTGGTTTTATTTAAATGTTACTTATCGCCTTCGTATTCGTATTGCTAGAGAATTGAACTTTTCTAATGAAACAGGAATTAAGGGATAGATAACAGAAACTCGAATGTGTAATAAATAGAATTATGATAATAATAAAAGGACTGATAAAAATCCCTTGCATTCCTAATTATTCATACATGTAGAGAGAAAGTTCACAAACAATTTACATCCGATTCAAGTTTCAAGCCGCAACCTTTTTCTGAAGGGCTTACCTATATGGGGTATATAGGGTATGATCCAAAAAGTATTCCCATATGGTTGAAATTTGGTCCATCTAATTATAATAATGAATAAATTTTTCATCATAAAACATTAACAAAAATATGTAATGTTTTTAAATTTTAACTTGCCCTACTACTACTGCAAATTGGCGAGCCTGCGTAAAATAAAACCGTAATAGAAACTTAATGGTTGTGACGAAGTGTTGCCCTCAGCCGAAGCTGAAATCCAACGAAGAACGTGTGAAATCAATCTTAAAAAAAAAAATTGAAAAAACCAAACGTATATGTATAGGTATCCAGTTAATGGATAGCAATCTTAAAAGTTATTTACCGCCCTTGTGGATATGTTTGGATTAGTGTGGCCTTTTATGGGTTTCATCTAATCGTACGTATGTGCAAACGTCTATCACGAACTTCATGCGCGAAGTGTAATCGATCTTCTAAGGCTCTCATCAACAAAATAACCCGCATTTAATAACCCGTCCTAAGAATAGCGGGGCTGTTTGAATAAAGAATAAGTCATCTATTGAAACGCTTGTCAGTTAGATAGAAGGAATTTTAAGTTAGAACAGCAAACATCTCCTGAGCAAGTTTTTCTGCACGGGGCGAATCTGTGCGTATTGCATCTTTGAAAATTGCGTCAGTTAATGTTTGGATGGTTTTATTTGATTGGAACAAACCAAACCTATCTAATCACCTCCTCGAATAAATTGGAAATGGAGAATTAACTAAAATTTATTTATGAATACCTCAAATAAATCGATGTATGACTAAGTTCATTCATTTATATTCTACAAACATATATATACATATATATATATATGTATATATATATATATATATATATGTTGTTAGATATTCAATTATTAACTTACTTCTATTAAGCAAAAATATTAATTATCATACAAAATTACAAAAATCATTTAATATCTTTTGCAATTATTTGAAATTTTCACAAAGTTTCGATATGGTATAGGTTTTATGTTCTCATAAAAAAAGTAAAATACAAAGTAAAGGTGATGGGAACTTTTTTTAAACGCCCATTAGCACTACACAAAATGACAGAACGCACTAACGCACAAAGACAAGTTGACAGCTTAAATAATGAATGCATGTAAAAACTAAGCAAAAATTTTATATGCGACTTGAGACGAATCTTGAATACTCGTCGTAGTTGCAATAGTTGTAACTTCCACCTTTTAAAAATTATTAATTGTGGGTATGCCATTTACCGCTTGGTGTAAAATTTTACATCGATATGTGGAGTAATGCCTATGTTAAGAACACTGCCTGAGATTTCTTTTGAAAAGCCAAAAAAATACTTCAACATAAGTTTCACGAAATAATTCGCTCTGCATAGCATCTTCGCGAACATTTTTTGATTTCATTTATGTAGTTTTCTGGGTTGTATGTAGGATTTGAATTTAATATTTTTTCGTTGGGCATGTATGGCGATTTTCCATATATCTGTTCAAAAGGTGTATATTGTGTTTCTACGTGAGGGGTAGTGTAGTATGATATACATTTATCCCAATCATTGCTTGTTGCAAAGGCTAAAAGGTATTCGTTAAGAACTCTGTGATTTCTTTCGATTGTGCCTAAAGTTTCATGGTGGTAGGGTGTTGAGAACTTTTGTTCGATATTTGGTAACAGACAAATTTCTTTTATTAATTCATTGTCGAACTCTGTTCGTATATAATTGGTTTGTCGTTTTCGTGTTTACTTGGGGATTTGCTTGCGTAGGCGATGGGTAAGTCTTGACCTATTTCTCCTTGTGATAGTACTGCTCCTAAGGCGTAATTTGATGCATCAGTTGTTAAAATGAAGGGTTTATCGAAATTTGGATATTGTAATGTAGGTGGGGACATCAGTTTGCTTTTGAGTTCTAGGAATGCCTGATTACATTGGTTTATCCATTCGAAGTCTTTACCTTTTTTGAGGAGATCGTTTAGTGGTTGTGCTATGTTAGCAAAATCTTTTATAAATTTCCTGTAATAGTTGCAAAATGCTACAAACCTTCTTACTTCGTCTGTATTTTTCTGTTGGGGATAGCTTTTAATTGTTTCGTACTTCCAGACGGTTAAGGAGACTAAGCCCATCTTGGACACCATCAACAACTTCGTAGAGATAATGGATGGCTGCTGGAGGCTTACCCAGGCATAAATATACACGCCTACAGGGTAAGCCAAGACCTCTTGGACAGATTTTTCTGCAAGATGGCGCCAAGCAAGAGAACGAGAACAAGACCGGTGGAAGATATAATGATGCTGGGCACACGCTTAACCAAACGACGAGTAGAATTTTGGAGAGGCGGATCCAGAACTGTTGGCGATTATGAGCTCACTGAAAAGCTGGATTACAAGACAACAGCCAAGGCCGAAAATGAATTTCTGCTATACGACGAGGCGGAATACTTCAGGCTGCTCACAAGCTATGGAATGGCGCAATATACTCGTGAGCAGCTAAGATGCCAAGCATGCCTAAGCGACCTAACACTGAGGAAGGAAGAAGTATGCTCCGAAATTGATGGCAAACTAGTCGCCAATGAACCGGAACAGAAAGAAATCCTGGCTAATAAGGATCTGGAACCCGAATTTCCGAGGCGTAATGTGCTTAGTGTTCTTTTGGAAGCCATGAGCATCTACTTGGCAATAATGAAGTTTCATATGGTCGACCCCAACATCGGCAAGCGCACCCAAGCGACAATAGTGAAGCAGCTTGCCTTCTTCAAGAAAAGAGGCTCCTGCCCCAATCAAGTTCCACTCGCTCCGTTCACCGCCTCATATCGATGAAAATTCGCTGCATGCTAAAGGTAAGTTTGCATTTATCGTTACTTATTATTATGTATAGTTTATTCATCTCTTTTTATTTTATTTTAGGTTAAAGAGCATGCTTCCTTTTGCACCTCCACTCATCGTTTCAGCAGAATGGGATACTTCCGTAGGCCAGTGGTAAGTTTGTGATCATCTTTGTATATAAAATTTATTAATCACAATATTTTTCTTTTGCAGATGTCAGCACACCGGCATAGCACAAATTTTTATTTATTTATATGTATGTATGTATTAGCGGGGCTTTTTATTTGTTACGTATTACCACATATTATTTTGTATTACTATGTATTATTATTATTATTATTGTAAATACTATTGTAATTTCTAATTATGTATATAATGGTGTAGGTCTACGGGGGAGCCAGCCATTTCAAACAATTGCGTCTATCACGGTACCCCAAGGGTGATGCGGAAAACCGTAAAAATCAGGCTCTGCACATTCTTGAACTTTGCGGTTGTATGGAAGAAGCCTTCGTGATGGTGGTCGCTTTTAGTTTACAGGTAAGCTGTTGAGGATAGAATTATTTACAGTCAAAATTCGTAGACTTACATCTCGGGTAAGACAAAAGTCTTGTGAGCAGTGCCGGAAATGCTGAGATGTGCTTCTCCTACGTCAACTTTTTAAAAAAGCTGCCGCAGATTGCTTTTTAAAATATTCGAACTAAAAGCACAACATAATTCTCTTCCATTTCTTGTTTATCAGCGCGTACTGCATGTCGACAATGCTCATTGTATGTTTGTGACGGGACTGCAGTTTTTACCTGTTACAAACGAAGAAGGTCCGCCAGTATCTAACGACACGGCCGTTTGAGGTGCTTCACCGCTCTTTGACCACGATCGTTTTCGCACAGGGTTATCGTATGTGATCCATTTCTCATCTCCTGTCACCATCCGTTTAAGATATGGGTCTATCTCATTCCGTTTGGCCAAGGCTTTGCAGATGGAAATTCGATCCATCATGTTTTTTTCTGTTAATTGGTGTGGCACCCAAACATCGAGCTTCTTTTTGAATCCAGCTTTGTGTAAATGGTTTAAAACTGTTTTATGGTCGATTTTTAGCTCCTGGGCGATGTTACGACTGCTAACATGCCGGTCAACTTCGATCATTTCTCCGATTTTATCGACATTTTCGACGACCGGCCTACCTGTGCGAGGTGCATCTTTAACATCAAAAATTCCTGAACGGAATCTACGAGACCAAAATTGCACATAATTGGCTGTTACAGTATCGGAACCATAAACACCATTCAGAATTTTA